>NW_026652291.1:38807050-38970221 GCF_009828535.3 Hylobates moloch
TTTGCATCAATGTTCATCAAGGATATTGGTCTGAAATTCTCTTTTTTGGTTATGTCTCTGTCAGGTTTTGATATCAGGATGATGCTGGCTTCATAAAATGTGTTAGGGAGGATTCCCTCTTTTTCTATTGATTGGAATAGTTTCAGAAGGAATGGTACCAGTTCCTCCTTGTACCTCTGGTAGAATTCGGCTGTGAATCCATCAAGTCCTAGACTCTTTTTGGTTGGTAAGCTATTGATTATTGCCACAATTTCAGAACCTGTTATTGGTCTATTCAGAGATTCAACTTCTTCCTGGTTTAGTCTTGGGAGGGTGTATTTGTCGAGGAATTTATCCATTTCTTCTAGATTTTCTAGTTTATTTGCATAGAGGTGTTTGTAGTATTCTCTGATGGTAGATTGTATTTCTGTGGGATCGGTGGTGATATCCCCTTTTTCGTTTTTTATTGCATCTATTTGATTCTTCTCTCTTTTCTTCATTAGTCTTGCTAGCGGTCCATCAATTTTGTTGATCTTTTCAAAAAACCAGCTCCTGGATTCATTAATTTTTTGAAGGGTTTTTTGTGTCTCTATTTCCTTCAGTTCTGCTCTGATTTTAGTTATTTCTAGCCTTCTGCTAGCTTTTGAATGTGTTTGCTCTTGCTTTTCTAATTCTTTTAATTGTGATGTTAGGGTGTCAATTTTGGATCTTTCCTGCTTTCTCTTGTGGGCATTTAGTGCTATAAATTTCCCTCTACACACTGCTTTGAATGTGTCCCAGAGATTCTGGTATGTTGTATCTTTGTTCTCGTTGGTTTCAAAGAACATCTTTATTTCTGCCTTCATTTCATTATGTACCCAATAGTCATTCAGGAGCAGGTTCTTCAGTTTCCATGTAGTTGAGCGGTTTTGAGTGAGTTTCTTAATCCTGAGTTCTAGTTTGATTGCACTGTGGTCTGAGAGACAGTTTGTTATAATTTCTGTTCTTTTACATTTGCTGAGGAGAGCTTTACTTCCAACTATGTGGTCAATTTTGGAATAGGTGTGGTGCGGTGCTGAAAAAAATGTATATTCTGTTGATTTGGGGTGGAGAGTTCTGTAGATGTCTATTAGGTCCACTTTATGTAGAGCTGAGTTCAATTCCTGGATATCCTTGTTAACTTTCTGTCTCGTTGATCTGTCTAATGCTGACAGTGGGGTGTTAAAATCTCCCATTATTATTGTGTGGGAGTTTAAGTCCCTTTGTAGGTCACTCAGGACTTGCTTTATGAATCTGGGTGCTCCTGTGTTGGGTGCATATATATTTAGGATAGTTAGCTCTTCTTGTTGAATTGATCCCTTTACCATTATGTAATGGCCTTCTTTGTCTCTTTTGATCTTTGTTGGTTTAAAGTCTATTTTATCAGAGACTAGGATTGCAACCCCTGCCTTTTTTTGTTTTCCAGTTGCTTGACAGATCTTCCTCCATTCCTTTATTTTGAGTCTATGTGTGTCTCTGCACGTGAGATGGGTTTCCTGAATACAGCACACTGATGGGTCCTGACTCCTTATCCAGTTTGCCAGTCTGTGTCTTTTGATTGGAGCATTTAGCCCATTTACATTTAACATTAATATTGCCTTGTACTTTTATGTTATAGAGATGACTTATTTCCTCAAACCTCAGGAAGCAACCTCTGCTAGCTTCCAACTTTTCTTGTGCAACTTCTGCACCTTACTTAGCCTTTGTAGGACTGAAGAGAATTCAGGCCTTGCCCTGGATTAGGTTTTGGCTCAAGAAAATTTTGTGGCTATTCAGACCTAGCCAGACTGCTAAAATTATCTCTTTATTAGCAATTAAGCTGTTCTACTTTCTTATCATTCATATGTTGTCTGAAACAGCACTTTTATCTTTTTTCAAAAACTTTTAGTTTCCATTCACACCTTGGCTAACTGTTTGGTGCGAGAGGCCTAGCTTTTACCTATTTTGGCTTGTGACATGCCTTTTTCAGTAAATTTGCTCATTTCTAGCTTTTCACTTAAAGTGAGAGACATGCAGCTCTTCCTTTCACTTTAACACTTAGAGGGCACTGTAGGGTAATTATTTGGCCTAATTTCAGTATTGATGTGTCTCAGTGAATAAGAAAATCCATGGAGAGAGAAAGAGATGGGGAAATGGTCATTAAGTGGAACAAACAGAACACACACAACATTTATTGATTAAGTTCACCATGTTCTATGGACGTGGTTCATGGTAGGCCAAAACAATTGTATGAGTAACATCAAACATCACTGATCAGAGATCACCATCATAGAGACAGTCATTATTTAAAAGCTTAAAATATTGTGAGAATTACCAAAATGTGACACAGAGACAAAATGAAAACATGCTGTTGAAAAAATGGCACCGACAGATTTGCTTGATGCAGGAATGCCATAAACCTTTGATATGTAAAAAGCACAATCTTTGAGCAGAGTCAAAATGTAAAGCCCAATAAAATAAAGTACACCTATTCCAACATTAGGAAAGAAACAGGAGAGATATCATTACAGACTCTGTAGGAATCAAAAGAATAGTAAGTAAATACTACAAACCACTCTACACACATCAGTTTGTTAACCTAAGAGACATAGGAAATTCCTCAAAAGAACAGACTACCAAAACTCACCCAATGTGAAATCAGTAATTTGAACAGACCTACAACTATTAAGATCATTGAATTTGTAATTTTAAAACTCCTCCAAAAACTGTCTAGGCAAAAATTCTTTCACTGGAAAATCCAAACAAATACTCACAAAATTTACACCAATTCTAAACCATCTCTATCAGAAAATAAAAGCAGGGAATATCTAAATGGATATTATGAAGGGAATATTACCCAGATACAAAAAGCAAAGACAGTATAATAAAACAAAACCTACAGACAAATATTTCTCATGTGAATATATGTCCAAAAGATCCTTAACAAAATATTAGTAAAAGAATTCAGAATTACATATAAAAAGAACTATATATCATGACTAAATAGTGCTTATTCCACGTATGCAAGGATGGTTCAATATTCGAAAATCAATCAATGTAAAACACCATATTAACAGTCTGAAGAAACACAATCACATGATTATCGAATTAATGTGGGAAAGCATTTCACAGAATTCAACAAATTCATGATAAAAATTCTCAAAAAGATGATAAGAAAAAAGAAATTCTTCAACTTGGTAAAAAATAGCATTGTTTAAAAATCTACTAACATCATTCTTAATGGTAAAAAGACTGAATGCTTTCCCCAAAGACCAGGAACAAAAAAAAAGATATATGCTCTCACTACTCTTATTCAATGACGTAAATAATATTTAGCAAGTGCAATAAGACAATAAAAGGAAATAAGAAGCATACAGACTGGAAAGAAGGAGATAAACTGTGCCTATTTGCAAATGGCACATTTGTCAACATAGAAAATCCCAAGGAACCTAGAAAAAACTCCTAGAACTAATAAGGGAGTTCTTCAAGGCCACAGGATACAAGATTGATATATGAAAATCAATTACATTTGTATATATTAGCCATGGACACATGAATTTTTAAATTAAAATATAATGCCACTTATCGTTGCTCAAAAGAAAATGAAATAGGTAGGTGTACATCTACAAAACATGTGTAGGGCTTGCGTGCTGAAAACTACAAAATGTTGGTGAAAGGTATCAAAGATCTAATAAATATACAGAATTAACAGATTGTTAGACTCAACATTGTAAAAATATTAATTCTCCCCAAATTAATAACAAAAGCTTAGCTTGTTACCAATCAAAATCACAGTGAGTATTTTTAGCATACATAGACAATATTATTCTACAACTTACATGGAAAGGCAAACGAATTATAATAGCTAAAACAATTTTGAAAAAGAATTAAGAGTGAGGTATCAGTCTTCTCAATTTCAAGACATATACAGATATAATAATTAAGACTGTCTGGTATTAGCCAGAAAGATAAACATATAAATCAGTGAAACAGAATAGAGAAGCCAGGAATAGACCCCACACAAATATGCCCAACCGATTTTACACATAAGTAAAAAAGCAACTCAACAAATGGTGCTGGAGCAAGTGCATATCCATAGGCAAAAAAAAAATTAACCTTGACCCATCTCATGCCTTACATAAAAAATAACTCAAAATGGACACTCGACTTAAATATGAAGTGTAAAACTACAAAAGTTTTAGGAAAAATAAGAGAAAATATTCTGGAGTAGTGCTAGACAAGGAATTTTTATACTTGACACAAAAAGCACCATCCATAAAAGGAAGTATAGATAAATTGTACTTTATCAAAATTTAAAACTTTCACGGTGTGAAAAACCCTGGTAACAAAGTGAAAGAAGAGGCTACGAAACAAGAACATTTTGCAAACAATGTATCCAAGAAAATACTGGCATGCAGAAAATATAAAGAACCCTCGAACACAAGAAAAAAAAAATCAGAAAATGAGCAAAAGGCATAAAGAAACATTTCATTCAAGAGGATTTGCAGATGGAAAATACATTCAACATCTTAGGCATTAAGAATATGTAAATTAAAATCATAGTAAGAACAGGTGTGGTGGCTCACACCTGTAATTCCAGCACTTTGGGAGGCTGAGGCAGGCGGATCACTTGAGGCCAGGGGTTCAAGAACATAGACGCAGAAACCTCACCTCTACTAAAAATATAAAAATCAGCTGGGCATGGTGGCACACATCTGTAATCCCAGCTACTTGGGAGACTGAGTCACACGTGCCATTGCACTCCAGCCTGGGTGACAGAGCAAGACTGTCTCAAAAAAACAAAAAAATGTAATGAGATAACATCACACATCTGTAACAATAGCTACATTTTTTGAAATAGTGACTAAAAAAAGGTGGCGAAGATGGAAAGAATTGGATCAATCATAGTTCACTGGTTGGAATGCACAATTTTACAGTCATTCTGCATACATTTTAGCAGTTATTTTAAGAATTAAATAGGCAATTACCATGCCAGCTCTGCTATTGCACCCCTGGACATTTATCCCAGAGAAAAGAAAACTGTGTTAATACCCAAAACACAGTTTTGGGGGTTACAGTAGTTTTGTATTTACCCACAATTGAAAGCAACCTAGATTTCCCTTAATCAGTGAATGTTAAACAGACTGTGGCACATCCATACCATGGAATACTTCTCTGTCATACAATGTGGCCAACACCTGATATACAATATGGATAAATATCTAGTAATTAGGCTAATAGAAAGTACACCACCCCCAAAAGATTACATGTGGTGTGATTCCACTTATGTAAGTTTCTTGATTTAACAATATTATAGAAATGGAGAACGAATTAGTGTTTACAAGGAGTTCAGGTGGGAGATGGGGAAAGGGAAGTGGGTATTTTACAAATAGGCAAAGTGAGGAATCCTTGTGTTGATGAAAATGTCCTATATCTTCACTGGGTCAATGTCAAACTCCTGATTGTGACACTGTACTGTTTTGCAAAATATTACCATTTGAGGAAACTGGATAGAGGGTACAGAGGATCACTCTTTAGAAAATATTTTAACTACATGTAATTCTACAACTATTTAAAAATAAAAAGTTTAATTAAAAAATCAATTATAATTTTATATACCAGGAACAACAATCAGAAAATAAAATTTAGAAAGATAATTCCAATGACTATGGAACAGGATGGCTGACTAAATGCAGCCAGAAAGTGCCTCTCCCACTTCACTGAACTCAAAATATCCAGTAAACCATCACACTTTCTTTTTAAATAAAACACTGAAAGTTGATAGAAAGGTACCACTAACACTGAGGTAGAAGAGGGAGGATGCTGGGAACACTGCATAACATTGCCGAGTACCAAGACCAGCTCCCAGCCCTAAACAGTTCCTAAGAAAGGTGTAAGTGAAGGAACTGCAGAGAAACACACTGGCATCCTAGCTACCTCTGGGATCCCATGACCCCCACAGACAGCTGAATTGACAGGGAGAACTGCCCAGAGAATAGGCAGAGGCAGAGGTCAAGCCTGCATGGAATGCAGGAGGTTGTGAGCATAGGGCAGCTGCAGCAAAACATAACCATAGGCGCCTATTCCCAAAGGCTCTTCATATAGCTCTGAGTGGCTCTACCTCCTGCTGACTGCTGGGATGGGAGAAAGGAGGGCTGCCTTTCCTGCAGGATAGGAGTCTGTCTGATCTGTTTGCTCCTCTCTCTGCCAACCGCTCACAAGGCCCCTGCATGACCACAATTGCCTCACCGAATTGCTTTGCTGGCAGCCTGGGAAATGCAGACTGTTAGGCCAAGAATGTTACACTATAAAGGATTCAATAGCTCTCAACCAATATGTGGCAAATAATATTAATGTATAGCTTTAGAACATTAAAACAAAAGTAAATTCATAATTTGCAGGATAACCAAATACCTAGTTTAAAAACAGAAAAAAACAAACTCACAAAAAAACAAAAGAGGCATAAGCATTTAATATTTCTTTATTGTGTCACAGAAAAAATCTCTGCAGCAGATTCTGAACATGTGGTAGGTTACACAGAATGATATTATACATATGGTATATCAAATATATACAAAATACACACATTTGTACACACGTATTTGCTTAAATTGCATTAAGTTCTATAATATTACTGAATAATAATTTTCCTCCTTTTCTATATTGATACAGGATGCATAAATGCTTATCAATAGGGGAATTAAGTGAATATTTTGCAAATGTCTATATTGTTTATTGCTCTATCTCCCTGGTATCAACCACAATGTCTGGCATATGGTAGGTGTTTAATAAGTATTTGTTGAATGAGTTAATGAATATATCCCATTAAAGCCCCCCCTTTATATTCTGAAAGACTCAATCTTTTGAAAGAATGCAAAGAAAGATGGATTTCATTTTTCAGCATTCCCTAACCTTTTTGGCGCCAGGGACTAGTTTCATGCAAGACAATGTTTCCATGAACTGGGGGTGGGGAAGTGGTTTCAGGATGATTCAAGCACATTACATTTATTGTGTACTTTATTTCTATTATTACGTTGTAATACATTATGAAATAATTACACAACTCACCATAATGTTGAATCAGTGAGAGCCCTGAGCTTGTTTTCCTGCAACTAGATGGTCTCATCTCAGGGTGATGGGAGATAGTGATGCCCAAAGTGTGTTGCTTATATTCAGTCTGCTCCATAATCTCATTTTGGTTGCTGCCACTGCAGGAAACCCTGCTTCACAAAGACAGGATGTTGGAAATGGAAGTAGGCTTTTTAGTGCTTTTGTGGCAATCTCAGGATATTCCGCCTTGACTTTAATCTAGAACATACGGAGATTTGAAGTTGTCTCAAACATACTTTTAAGGCCACCATAATTTGTGAAGTCAAGCAGTGGATCCTCTTCTAGCAAGGACAAAGGCAATTCACCTGACTTATTCAGGAATGGGTCACAAATCCATTCCTTCCAGTTCGGGGGTCTTTTGTGGTTGGGAGGTAATACTCAACTCTTTCGAAAGCTAAGATAGGTGATGATACACTAGCTGAGAGAAAGGCAGCCCTGGCTCAGTCTCTCAAAATCTCTGCTAATGTTTGAAACATGTCAGAAATCCCAATGTTCCTTCATCACCCCCATAATTCCAGTTTGGTTTTGAATGGAGCCATTTTATCTGCCGACTTGAACACACTTGTTGTTCTCCCCTGAAGCGACAGATCGAGTTAAGTAAGCAAGTTTTGGGACCTTTTCTGTGTCACTGAAATGTGCTGCCAGTGGTGATTATTTTTCTAAAAGAAAACTGATCTCCTAAAAGAAATCTCTGAAGCGGCTCTTGTAACTCAAACTCTGGCCAGTGATCTACCTTTAGAAAACCATCTCACTCCTGTGTATTAGAGAAGATGTGTGTGCTCTGTGTCCATCTCCTCACAGAGCTGTGCAAACAGATGTGAGTTAAGGGCATGTATTTTAATGTGGTTGATAATTTTAATCACATCCTGTAAAATGCTGTTAAGTTCAGGTGACATTTTTTGGCTAGCCAGCATTTCTCTATGGATTACAGGGTGTGTAGGCTCACACTCAGAAGCGACCTCTTTGACCCAAGTAGTGAAACCAAAAAGCTGTCAAGTAATGGTAGCTGCTCCATCTGTGCATATGCTGACAGAAAATGACCAGTTCAGTTTTCCTGATATGTAATCATTCAAAGACTTGAATCGGTCTGCAGCTGTGGTGTTGGCAACAAAAGCACACATAACATTTCCTCACGTATATCCTCCTGAAAAAGATATCACATAAAAACAAGCATTGTTCCCTTGTTGTCAACACTGGTAGACCCATCAACCTGGATTGCATACCACAGTGATTCATTAATCTTCTCTAACAGTTGTGCCTCCATGTACTCTGCTATTTCATTGATTCGTCTAGTTAGGGTGCTAGCTCAATGGGGAACATACGCCACCTTTTGAATTGCAGCCTCTCCTAAAAGTTCATGAAATATGTCCTTAGCAGCAGGCAGGATCAACTCTTCATGTAAAGGGCTTCTTAGCTTTAGCAATGTGGTTAGCCACTAAGAATGATGGTCTCAGTGGAGACACATTTGATGAAATAGTGGCCTTTAGTAATTGCTTCTGTTCTTTATGTTCATGTTCTTTTCTTTTGAAAAACTCCAAAGGCTTGTCTTTTAATGCAGAGCATGTAGTCTCCATGTGGTGAAGCAATTTTGAAGGTTTCACGGCTTTGGACAGCCAGTCACCACATATTACACAAAGCGGGCTCAGAGAATGTGAATCACCTACTGCAATGAACCCATAACTTATGTAGGACTCTTGGTATTTTCTTTTAAATGCAGCTTTTTTTTGTTGGCAGTCTTAGAGTCTTCTGCTATCTCATCCTTGGGTCTTTCTCCCTTTTCAAAGAAGCTCTCCAGTAATGTTTGGCTTTTACTTATTTTGGGTAGGGTTAGCTTGCGGGTTTACCAAAACTGTGACTGAGACAAGTGTGTAATGCAGGAAAGAGAAGCAGATGAAAGTGGTAAATAAAATAATAGGCAAGCCACTCATGAACTAAAATAAGTGTTGGATTCTGACTTAAAGCGTACCACCAGATGCAGCTGTACAATTGAAGTACATCACCTCAATTGCCACTATAAAGCCTGACGTCAGATGCAGCTTGTCACCTGCCACTCACTGATTGGGTTTTCAAATGAGTCTGCAAGTAATTGATTTATTATGGTCTCTGTACAGTCAAACCTCTCTGCTAATGTTAATCTGTATTTTCAGCTGCTCCCCAGCACTAGCATCATTGCCTCAGCTCCACTTCAGATCATCAGGCATTACATTCTCATAAGGAGTGCACAACGTAGATCTCTCACATGTGCAGTTCACAATAGGGTTCACGCTCCAATGAGAATCTAATGCTGCTGCTGATCTAACAGAAGGCAGGGCTCAGGTGCTAATGTGAGCAATGGGGTGTGGCTGTAAATACAGACGAAGCTTCACTTGCTCATCTGCTGCTCACCTCTTGCTGTGCAGCCCAGTTCTCAACAGGTCACAGACTGCTACCGGTCCATGGTCTGGGGGTCGGGGACCCCTGCTTGTTTTGTTTTTTAAGAGATGGAGTCTCACTCTGTTGCTCAGGCTGGAGTGCAGTGGCATGATCTTGGCTCACTGCAACCTCCACCTCCCAGGTTCAAGCGATTCTCCTGCCTCATCCTCCCAAGTAGCGGGGACTACAGGCGCACGCTGCCATGCCCCGCTAATTTCTACTGTATTTTAGTAGAGACAGGGTTTCACCATGTTACCCAGGCTGGTCTCAAACTCCTGAGCTCAGGCAATCCGCCGGCCTCGGCCTCCCAAAGTGCTAGGATTACAGGCATGAGCCACTACACCCAGCCAACCCTGATTATTATATTAACTTGTATTACCAAATATATTTTCATTGTAAAGTTTAGGGATAAGATCAAACAAAACCCTCCGAATCATAACAGTTATCCCTCAATCTCTGGGTTTGTCTCAGTATTGGGGATTTCTTCTGACTCTCCTTAGGTGAATATTCACTTATCTGTTAGGGAACAGGCAACAACTAAAGCATTTTTATGTGATGAGTAACTAAAATTATGAGACTTTGTTTTTAAGCCCACTTTAATGGTTTTCATTTATTTTTGTATTTAATCACCTTCTACCATATATTATTTATTGTTTCTTATACAGTCATGCATTGCTTAACAACAGGGATATGTTCTCAGAAATATGACATTAGGTGATTTCATCATTGTGTGAACATCACAGTCTATTCTTACACAAATCTAAATAGAATAGCCTACTACACAGCTAGGCTATATAGTATAGCCTATTGATCCTAGGCTACAACCCTACAGAAGATGTTACTGTAGGCAGCTGTAAACACAGTGGTAAATACCTATCTAAACACAGAAAATACAGTAAATACACTGTATTATAATCTTCTACAACCACCTTTGCATATGTTGTCCACCATTGATTGAAATATGCAGTGCCTGACCGTAAATTCCCATTGGTGGTATTTTCTTATAGCAGCACAAAGACATTATATAAATAAAATGAATAATTATATTTTTACTAGTGCAAAGAAATCCATAAGGACTAATACACGTACAATGATTTACAGTAATATTCAGGGCTTCTTTGACTAACATTATTTCTTATTTTCAAGAGCAAATATTGTAATCTTTATAAATAAATTTTTTTCCTGAATACGTGTCTTTTTAAAAAAACATCTACCCCACTGGGCACAGTAGTAAACCAGAGTTAAAGCACTATAGAATATCTCCAAGTGAATATAGTTAAAAACTTTGCTCTACAAAATTCAGTCATTTCCAATTCCAATCACAAAACTTATCTCCAAAACACACTTCAGTTATTTGAGTAAAAAAATCAACTGATTTGTATACATAATATCCAACTTTGCGAGTGGATCTTTAAACCAGTTCAGCAATGTTTTAATATTTGAACATTTTTAAAACATTTATTTTCCATTTAATATGCATATACATATTTCATAAAATACAGTAGTCTCCCTTATCTGTGGTTTCTCTTTACAGAGTTTCAGTTACTTATGGTCAACTGAGGTCCAAAACCAGGTGAGTACAGTACAATATAATATTATGAGAGAGGGTGACACAGAACACATTCACATAACTTATAGGAATTATTCTATTTTATTATTAATTATTGTTAATCTCATACTGTGCCTAACTTATAAGTTAAACTTTATCATAGGTATGTATATAAATGAAAAAAGAAGGTATATACAGGGTTCAGTAACATCTGTGATTTCAGGGATCAACTAGGGTTCTTGGAACGTATCCCTTGCAGAAAAGGAGGGACTACTGTATTTTGAATTGCTATATATTCAATAATAAATATCTCATGATATTTAGTCTTATAAAATGTATACATCCTTAATACAATGAAAGAAGCACACCTAGCTGTGAGAATCATGTGGGCATTTACTGTACATTTTTAAATCTCTTTTAAAGGATTTTAAATTTTATCTTAAGCACACTAGATGGCTTTAAAGGGTTGGTATGATCTGATTTATGTATTTTTAATTCTACCTATACAATTTATTTTATTTTGAAAATTAAAAAACATTTGGCTGGGTGTGGTGGCTTATGCCTGTAATCCCAGAACTTTGAGGGGCCAAGGTAGGAAGATGACCTGAGACCAGGAATTCAAGACCAGCCTGGGCAACATAGTGAGACCCTGACTTTAAAGAAAATACTAAAAAAAAAAAAAAAAAAAAAAAAAAAAAGCTAGGTATGGTGGTATGTGCCTGTGGTCCCAGTTGCTCGTGAGGCTGACGAAAGAGGATTGCTTCAGCCTGGGAGGTCAAGGCTACAGTGAGCCATGATAGAGCCACTGCACTCCAGCCTGGGTGATAGAGTGAGACCGTGTCACTGTAAAAATAAAATTTTAAAAATAGCAATTGTGGTAAAACACACACAAAATAAAATTCACCGCCTTAATCCCTCTTAAGAATACAGTTTGGTACCATTAAATATAATTACCCTGTTGTGTGACCAAACACCATCTTGTAAAACTGAAACTCTGCACCCATTAAACAACAACTCCCCATTTCCTCCTCCACCGAGCCCCTGGCAACCACAATTCTACGTCCTGTTTTTATGAATTTGACAACGACAAATATCTCATGTAAGTGGAATTATACAATATTTGTCTTCTTCTGGCTGGCTTATTTCATTTAGAATAATGCCCTCAAGATATATATTGTTTTATCTATTTTATATATATATTGTTTTATCTATTCATTTCTTCCACCTTTTGGCTTTTTTGAATAATGCTGTTATGAACATGGGCATATCAGTATCTCTTTGAGACCCCTACCTTCAATTCTTGGAATTGTACAATCATAATTCTATTTTTAACTTTTTGAGGAATGATTATAGTGTTTTTCATAATGGATGTACCATTTTACATCGCCACCAACAATACACAAAGGTTCCAATTTCTATATATCCTCATCAACATTTGTTATTTCAGGATTCTTCTTCTTTTCTTTTTTTACAGCAGCCATTCTTCCGTGTGTGAGGTAATATCTCACTGTGGTTTTGATTTGCATTTGCCTAATGATTAGAGATGTTGAGCATCTTTACAAATACTTGTTGGCCACTGCGTATCTTCTTTGTATAATATAAATGTGTATTCAAGTCCTTGCCCAATTTTAATCTAGATATTTTGTTGCTGTTGAATTCTTTTTAATCTTTTGTAACTAAATTATCACTCTTTAAATGATGGGATTCTAATCATAGATAAAGTTGTTATTGGTTGGTTGGTTTTCAAATCATATGAGAAGTGGCCTGGAGCAATGGGAAAAGCATTGTATCAGAGAATGGAAGATGTGGTTTCAAATGATAATTACATGGCATATTTGTAGAGTGACTCTGTACATATATTTTAACCTCTGGTCATCAGACCCCTTGTAAAAACAATGGGACAATTATATCTCCCCTATGAGATCATAGGGTTAGCCTGAGTATCTGATGAGAGATACAATTGTAAAACATTATAAAATAAAATTGTTATAAATAAATGGTGCATATAAAATCAGTTTTAAAAACTTTCAAAAAAATTTCTCTTTTTTTTTTTTGAAATGGAGTCTCACTCTGTCGCCCAAGCTGGAGTATAATGGCATGATCTTGGCTCATTGCAACCTCCGCCTCCCGGGTTCAAGCAATTCTTGTGCCTCAGCGTCTCAAGTAGCTGGGACTGCAGGTGCCCACCACCATGGCCGGCTAATTTTTTGTATTTTTAGTAGAGATGGGATTTCGCCTTTTTGGCCAGGCTGGTCTTGAAGTCCTTACCTCAGGTAATACACCTGCCTCAGCCTCCCAAAATGCTGGGATAACAGACGTGAGCCAGAGCACCTGGCCCAAATTTTTAAATAAAGATGTATCAAACTGGAGACAGGCTGAGATGTTGTTGTCATGTATTACAAGCAAATCAGAAAAACTCTTCTGGATAAATGTAATTAGATAAATATCTGTTAGATTATTTCCATTCTTATAATTCATATCAACAGTCTTTTCTATTTTTTATTTGCTTGATAATGAAAGGTTTTTAAGTACCATGTTATCCAGGTAATGCTTGCTTCCAGAATATTTTTATGAAGTTCCTAAATATTCAGGAATTTCCAAAAAGCAATTAAAAATTACAAGTGCAATTTAAAAATGCAATTCATTACATACAAATATACTACTACAAAAAGCTACAGAACAACATACCACACTCCTTTAGGATGGCCCATGAATTACCTTTTCCTATATATCAGGAAAGAAAGGATAAACATAAACAGACTTCCAAACATAAAATAGTATGGCAAACAACATTTACATGCCTTACTACAAAATTTAAATTAGTATTTTAAATATGCAATTATAAAAAAATTTACCTAAAAATTATTACTATTTAAATATAATCATTAGCTTATTAAAAACTTTGAAAAACTTGTAAAAAATCCCAGATTTGTTTACTTAGTGACTGAATTTTAACACTGAAAATCTCCTTATCTGTCTTTTACTGGCACAGTGGTTAAGGACAAAGACTAGGTAATCTGGATTTAATTCTGACACATATATTTAATAGATATGTGACCTTCAGCAAGTTAGTTAACCTCTGGCCTGAGACTTTCTTTCTCATGTTTAAAATTAAGCTAACAATCACACCTCTCTCAGAGTTGTTTCATACATTAAATAAGTCAATAAAGTGCTTTAAATACTGATTGACATGTTATAACCATTTGCTGTTATTATTTCTATAACTGTGTTTATTACTATTTTTCCTGCTTTGACATTGTGATAAATTCCCTTAAAAGGATAGAAGGAAAAGTGAAACATCTTTGGTGGTGGGTGGTATAAAGATTTATCTAATTTCCTCAAGGAAATCAGAAAAGATACTGATGTGGGTAGAGAATAAAATTACTCTTACAAAGCATCATCAGTATCTAAAAAAGTATACTAAACCACTGGTTTACGTTGTAATTTAGACATACTTAAAGAGAAATTTGGGAAGAATGATGTCTGCAGTATACAGATCATTTACAATCTTAATATAATTTGTAATTACTTGCTCACAAACTCAAGCGTAACCCAAGGCATTCTGTGAATTTTACAGAACTAATCCCAAATCTAAATAATTAAATAGAGAAATCCAAATGTCAACAAAGGACAGGTAGCTTTAGAAGTAAACTCCAATGAATAGATAAGAAAGCAAAAAATTGATTAATTGAAAGAACTAATGTAAAGCCCCGAAATAATTAAGCTATCCCTTGTAAATAAATCTCAGCTGGCTCAGTTGGCTGTCTTTGATTATGCGTATACTTTTCCTATCTACCTGGTTGGCACAGGTACAAGACTCAAATAAACGTGAACATCATCAGTATATTAAACTGATCGAAGTAAAACAGCGAATTAACTATACTTATTATCTACATAAGAAAATGAATAAAAAGAGTGAAAACACCAATTCCTCAAACACAAATAGAGCTTGAAAGCAGTGTCTAAATCTTTGATTTAAAAAAAAAATAAAACTCCCCTCATACTTTCTCCCAGTCATTGCTCTACCCACAACAGAAGGAAATACTGACTTCTAACACTATATATTAATTTTATCTGTTTCTGAAAGTTATAAAAATGAATCATACCATAGGCATTCCTTTTGTATCTGATGCCTTTGCAGAACATTAAGTTTATGAGATTCATCTATGTTTAAATTTAATTGTATGCTGTTCATTCTCATTGTACAGTATACCATGCTATGAATGTATCATGATTTAGTTATCCATTCTACTATAAGTAGACATTTGGATTGTTTCCAGTTTAGGCCATTACCAATAATACTACCATCAACATTTCTGCACATGTCCTTTGGTAAACTTAAGCAAACTTTCCTGTTAGATATATACCTACAACTAAAATACCTGGGTAACAGATAACATATATGTTCAGGTTTAGTAAACACTCCCAGCTTCCCAAAGTGGTAGTACCAATTTGTGTATCAGATATCCAACTATACAACTTCCTCACAAACCCTTGGAAATGGCATCTTTTTTACTTAGCCACTCTGGTGGGTGTCTAGAAATATTTTGCTGGGGGTGGAGCCAAGATGGCTGAATAGGAACAGCTCCGGTCTACAGCTCACAGCGTGAGCGACGCAGAAGACGGGTGATTTCTGCATTTCCATCTGAGGTACCGGGTTCATCTCACTAGGCAGTGCCAGACAGTGGGCGCAGGACAGTGGGTGCAGTGCACGATGTGCGAGCTGAAGCAGGGCGAAGCATTGCCTCACTTAGGAAGCGCAAGGGGTCAAGGAGTTCCCTTTCCTAGTCAAAGAAAGGGGTGACAGACAGCACCTGGAAAATCGGGACACTCCCACCCTAATGCTGTGCTTTTCCGACGGGCTTAAAAAACAGCACACCAGGAGATTATATCCCGCACATGGCTCGGAGGGTCCTACGCCCACAGAATTTCGCTGATTGCTAGCACAGCAGTCTAAGATCAAACTGCAAGGCGGCAGCGAGGCTGGGGGACAGGCACCCGCCATTGCCCAGGCTTGCTTAGGTAAACAAAGCAGCCAAGAAGCTCGAACTGGGTGGGGCGCACCACAGCTCAAGGAGGCCTGCCTACCTCTGTAGGCTCCACCTCTGGGGGCAGGGCACAGAAAAACAAAAAGACAGCAGTAATCTCTGCAGACTTAAACATCCCTGTCTGACAGCTCTGAAGAGAGTAGTGGTTCTCCCAGCACCCAGCTGGAGAACTGAGAACGGGCAGACTGCCCCCTCAAGTGGGTCCCTGAACCCCGAGCAGCCTAATTGGGAGGCATCTCCCAGTAGGGGCAGACTGACACCTCACCCGGCCAGGTACTCCTCTGAGACAAAACTTCCAGAGGAACGATCTGGCAGCAGCATTCACGGTTCAAGAAAATCCGCTGCTCTGCAGCCACCGCTACGGATACCCAGGCAAACAGCGTCTGGAGTAGACCTCTAGCAAACTCCAACAGACCTGCAGGTGAGGGTCCTGTATGTTAGAAGGAAAACTAACAAACAGAAAGGACACCCACACCAAAAACCCATCTGTACATCACCATCATCAAAGACGAAAAGTAGATAAAACCACAAAGATGGGGAAATGACAGAGCAGAAAAACTGGAAAATCTAAAAAGCAGAGTGCCTCTCCTCCTCCAAAGGAATGCAGTTCCTCACCAGCAACAGAACAAAGCTGGAAGGAGAATGACTGTGACGAGTTGAGAGAAGAAAGTTTCAGATGATCAAACTACTCCGAGCTACAGGAGGAAATTCAAACCAATGGCAAAGAAGTTAAAAACTTTGAAAAAAAAATTAGATAAAGGTATAACTAGAATAACCAATACAGAGAAGTGCTTAAAGGAGCTGATGGAGCTGAAAGCCAAGGCTCGAGAACTACCTGAAGAACGCAGAAACCTCAGGAGCCGATGTGATCAACTGGAAGAAAGGGTATCAGTGATAGAAGATGAAATGAATGAAATGAAGGAAGAAGGGGAGTTTAGAGAAAAAAGAATGAAAAGAAATGAACAAAGCCTCCAAGAAATATGGGACTATGTGAAAAGACCAAATCTACCTCTGATTGGTGTACCTGAGAGTGACAGGGAGAATGGAAACAAATTGGAAAACGATCTGCAGGATATTATCTAGGAGAACTTCCCCAATCTAGCAAGGCAGGCCAACATTCAGATTCAGGAAATACAGACAACGCTACAAAGATACTCCTCGAGAAGAGCAACTCAAGACACATAATTGTCAGATTCACCAAAGTTGAAATGAAGGAAAAAATGTTAAGAGCAGCCAGAGAAAAAGGTCAGGTTACCCACAAAGGGAAGCCCATCAGACTAACAGCAGATCTCTCAGCAGAAACTCTACAAGCCAGAAGAGAGTGGGGGCCAATATTCAACATTCTTAAAGAATTTTCAACCCAAAATTTCATATCCAGCCAAACTAGACTTGAGAAGTGAAGGAGAAATAAAACACTTTACAGACAAGCAAATGTTGAGAGATTTTGTCACCACCAGGCCTGCCCTAAAAGAGCTCCTGAAGGAAGCACTAAACATAGAAAGGAACAACAGGTACCAGCCACTGCAAAAACATGACAAATTGTAATGACCATGGAGGCTAGGAAGAAACTACCCCAACTAATGAGCAAAATAACCAACTAACATCATAACAACAGGATCAAATTCACACATAACAATATTAACTTTAAATGTAAACGGGCTAAATGCTCCAATTAAAAGACAAAGACTGGAAAAATGGATAAAGAGTCAAGACCCATCAGTGTGCTGTATTCAGGAAACCCACCTCACGTGCAGAGACACACATAGACAAAGGGATGGAGGAAGATCTACCAAGCAAATGGAAAACAAAAAAAGGCAGGGGTGGCAATCCTAGTCTCTGATAAAACAGACTTTAAACCAACAAAGATCAAAAGAGACAAAGAAGGCCATTACATGATGGTAAAGGGATCAATTCAACAAGAAAAGCTAACTATCCTAAATATATATGCACCCAATACAGGAGCACCCAGATTCATAAAGCAAGTCCTGAGTGACCTACAAAGAGACTAAGACTCCCACACAATAATAATGGGAGACTTTAACACCCCACTGTCAACATTAGACAGATCAACGAGACAGAAAGGTAACAGGGATATCCAGGAATTGAACTCAGCTCTGCACCAAGCGGACCTAATAGACATCTACAGAACTCTCCACCCCAAATCAACAGAATATACATTTTTTTGAGCACCACACCACACCTATTTGAAAATTGACCACATAGTTGGAAGTAAAGCTCTCCTCAGCAAATGTAAAAGAACAGAAATTATAACAAACTGTCTTTCAGAACACAGTGCAATCAAACTAGAACTAAGGATTAAGAAACTCACTCAAAACCGCTCAACTACATGGAAACTGAACAACCTGCTCCTGAATGACTATTGGGTATATAATGAAATGAAGGCAGAAACAAAGATGTCCTTTGAAACCAACGAGAACAAAGACAACACACCAGAATCTCTGGGACACATTCAAAGCAGTGTGTAGAGGGAAATTTATAGCACTCAATGCCCACAAGAGAAAGCAGGAAAGATCCACAATTGACACCCTAACATCACAATTAAAAGACCTAGAAAAGCAAGAGCAAACACATTCAAAAGCTAGCAGAAGGCAAGAAATAACTAAAATCAGAGCAGAACTGAAAGCAGTAGAGACAAAAAAACCCTCCAAAAAATTAATGAATCCAGGAGCTGGTGTTTTTGAAAAGCTCAACAAAATTGATAGACTGCTAGTAAGACTAATAAAGAAGAAAAGAGAGAAGAATCAAATAGACACAATAAAAAATGATAAAGGGGATATCATCACTGATCCCACAGAAATAAAAACTACCATCAGAGAATACTACCAACAACTCTATGCAAATAAACTAGAAAATCTAGAAGAAATGAATAAATTCCTCAACACATACACCCTCCCAAGACTAAACCAGGAAGAAGTCGAATCTCTGAATAGACCAATAACAGGCTCTGAAATTGTGGCAATAATCAATAGCTTACCAAACAAAAAAATTCCAGGACTAGATGGATTCACAGCCGAATTCTACCAGAGGTACAAGGAGGAACTGGTACCATTCCCTCTGAAACTATTCCAATCAATAGAAAAAGAGGCAATCCTCCCTAACTCATTTTATGAGGCCAGCATCATCCTGATACCAAAGCCCAGCAGAGAAACAACCAAAAAAGAGAATTTTAGACCAATATCATGATGAACATTGATGCAAAAATCCTCAACAAAATACTGGCAAACCGAATCCAGCAGCACATCAAAAAGCTTATCCACCATGATCAAGTGGGCTTCATCCCTGGGATGCAAGGCTGCTTCAACATACGCAAATCAATAAATGTAATCCAGCATATAAACAGAACCAAAGACAAAAACCACATGATTATCTCAATAGATGCAGAAAAGGCCTTTGACAAAATTCAACAACCCTTCATGCAAAAAACTCTCAATAAATTAGGTATTGATGGGACGTATCTCAAAATCATAAGAGCTATCTACGACAGACCCACAGCCAATATCATACTGAATGGGCAAAAACTGGAAGCATTCCCTTTGAAAACTGGCACAAGACAGGGATGCCCTCTCTCACCGCTCCTATTCAACATAGTACTGGAAGTTCTGGCCAGGGCAATCAGGCAGGAGAAGGAAATAAAGGACATTCAATTAGGAAAAGAAGAAGTGAAATTGTCCCTGTTTGCAGATGACATGATTGTATATCTAGAAAACACCAATGTCTCAGCCCAAAATCTCCATAACCTGATAAGCAACTTCAGCAGAATCTCGGGATACAAAATCAATGTGTAAAAATCACAAGCATTCTTGTACACCAGAGACAAACAGAGAGCCAAATCATGAGTGAACTCCCATTCACAATTGCTCCAAAGAGAATAAAATACCTAGGAATCCAACTTACAAGGGATGTGAAGGACCTCTTCAAGGAGAACTACAAACCACTGCTCAACGAAATAAAAGAGGATACAAACACATGGAAGAACATTCCATGCTCATGGGTTGGAAGAATTAATATCGTGAAAATGGCCATACTGCCCAAGGTAATTTATAGATCCAATGCCATCCCCATCAAGTTACCAATGACTTTCTTCACAGAATTGGAAAAAACTACTTTAAAGTTCATATGGAACCAAAAAAGAGCCTGCATCGCCAAGTCAATCCTAAGCCAAAAGAACAAAGCTGGAAGCATCACACTACCTGACTTCAAACTATACTACAAGGCTACAGTAACCAAAACAGCATGGTACTGGTACCACAACAGAGATATAGATCAATGGAACAGAACAGAGCCCTCAGAAATAACGCGGCATATCTACAACTATTTGATCTTTGAAAAACCTGACAAAAACAAGCAACAGGGAAAGGATTCCCTATTTAATAAATGGTGCTGGGAAAACTGGCTAGCCATATATAGAAAGCTGAAACTAGATCCCTTCCTTACACCTTATACAAAAGTTAATTCAAGATGGATTAAAGACTGACTTGTTAGACCTAAAACCATAAAAACCCTAGAAGAAAACCAAGGCAATACCATTCAGGACATAGGCATTGGCAAGGACTTCATGTCTAAAACACCAAAAGCAATGGCAACAAAAGCCAAAATTGACAAATGAGATCTAATTAAACTAAAGAGCTTCTGCATAGCAGAAGAAACTACCATCACAGTGAACAGGCAACCTACAGAATGGGAGAAAATTTTTGCAACCTACTCATCTGACGAAGGGCTAATATCCAGAATCTACAATGAACTTAAACAAATTTACAAAAAACAAACAACCCCATCAAAAAGTGGGCGAAGGACATGAACAGACACTTCTCAAAAGAAGACATTTATGTACCCAAAAAACACATGAAAAAAATGCTCATCATCACTGGCCATCAGAGAAATGCAAATCAAAACCACAGTGAGATACCATCTCACACCAGTTACAATGGCAATCATTCAAAAGTCAGGAAAAAACAGGTGCTGGAGAGGATGTGGAGAAATAGGAACACTTTTACACTGTTGGTGGGACTGTAAACTAGTTCAACCATTGTGGAAGTCAGTGTGGCAATTCCTCAGTGATCTAGAACTAGAAATACCATTTGACCCAGCCATCCCATTACTGGGTATATACCCAAAGGAGTATAAATCATGCTGCTATAAAGACACCTGCATACGTATGTCTACTGTGGCACTATTCACAATAGCAAAGACTTGGAACCAACCCAAATGTCCAACAACGATAGACTAGATTAAGAAAATGTGGCACATATACACCATGGAATACTATGCAGACATAAAAAAATGATGAGTTTATGTCCTTTGTAGGGACATGGATAAAACTGGAAACCATCATTCTCAGTAAACTATTGCAAGGACAAAAAACCAAACACCACATGTTCTCACTCATAGGTGGGAATTGAACAATGAGAACACGTGGACACAAGAAGGTGAACATCACACTCTGGGGACTGTCGTGGGGTGGAGGGAGGGGGGAGGGATAGCATTAGGAGATATACCTAATGCTAAATGAGGAGTTAATGGGTGCAGCACGCCAACATGGCACATGGATACGTATGTAACAAACCTGCACATTGTGTACATGTACCCTAAAACTTAAAGAATAATAATAAAATTAAATTTAAAAATAAAATAAAATAAAAAAATATTTTGCTGTGGTTTTTGTTTGCATTTCCCTAATGATTTTTTATGTTGAGTATCTTTTCATGTTCATATTGACCATATACTATTTGTGAAGTGCCTTTTCAAGTCTTTTATTCATTTTTAAAATTGGGTTATTGAATATGAGTCCTTTGTTGGATATATGTATTACAAGTATCTTCTTTCATTCCATGATTTACCTTTCAGTTTTTAGATTTCTAAAGTTCTTATTTTTAATGTGATCCAATGTATCAATTTTTCCTATTATTAAGAAATCCTTGCCTAACCCAAGATCACGAAGATACTCTCCCATGTTTCCATCTAAAAGCTTTATTTTTTAAATCTTTCATAGTTGGATCTATGATGTACCTAAAATGTATTTTTATGTATGTCAATAATCATATTTTCTATAAGGATATTGAATTGAAATAAAATTCTTTTCTCCATTATACTTAAAAAAAATCAGTCATAAATCAGGTAGTAGCATATATGCAGACCTGTTTCTGGAAGTAATAGTTTTCTTTTACTTCTGTAACAAATTAGCACAAACCCTGCAACTCTGCAGCTCAAAACAACACAACTTTACTATTCACAATTTACAAGTCAAAAGTCCAGGTTAGCTCTACTCCCAGTTTCAAAAAAAAATCAAAATGTCTGCCTGCTGAGCTCTTACTCTTAAGGCTCAGTAAAGATTCTACTTCAGCATCCAGTTCCTTCAGTTCCTTTGGTTACAGGATTGATGTCCCTATTTCCTTGCTGACTTAAGCTAGAGGCTATGTTTAGCAACCAGAGGCCTCTCTCCAGTCTTTTACACAGGCCCTTAAATCTCATCAATAATAGTGCATAGCATCTTTCTCATGCTTGGAATCGATGACTCCCCCTTCTGCTGCATCTCTATTCTGCTTTCAGCTGGAAAAACTTCTCTGCCCTTAAGGGTTCATGTGATTAGACTGGGCCCACCCAGATAACCCAGGATCACTTCACTATCTTAACTGTCTGTAACCTTAACTGTATTTGCAAAGTTCCTTTTGCCTTATAATGTGACATATAGGTACCACGAATTAGGGCTGGATATCTTTGAAGGCCATTATTCTGCCTACCACACTGGATACTCCCTCTGTTACACTAGCCTATTCTTGCACCAATATAATTGTTTTTAATAACTCTAGTATTGTGTTACAGAAAATGATGACAATTGGTACTCTGTCTTACAGTTATTTTATTACTCCTTAAGACTGCCTTCATTGTCCTTGATCCTTTGAATTTCTAAACAAATTTCAGAAGAGATAGTAATTTTTTTACTTTAAAAAACCCAAAACCTATTTGACATTTTGATTGCACTGAATCTTTATACCTATTGATCTATATCCCCTATTTGGCCAATTTTGGTTAATCTTCCATCTGAACTTCAAAAGAATGTGTACTCTCATATTTTCCAGTGAAATGTTATATAGTTGTAAATTAAGTCACTTATTACTCTTGCTGTAAAAATGTGCTCTACCTCTTTTTTGTTTTTGTCATCTACTTGTTCTATCAGCTATTGATGGTTGGTACTACTGACAGCATCATGAATTCTCCCAGTATGTTTGGGGATTTGTCCAGTTATTTTGCTTCTATCAATTTTTGCTTTATATACACTATCTCACTATGTGCATGCAGATTTAGGATAGTGAAAACTTCTTGATACAATTATCCTTTTATTATTATAAAACATCCATCTTTTATACAAATTCTCCTAACTTTATGATGAGGCTATATCCTGAGAAACCCACTGTAAGCGAAAAATGTTGTTAAGTCAAAAATACATTTCATATACTATAGAGTATTGGTTATTTACCCTCATGACTGCTTGGCTGAGTGGGAGCTGCAGCTTGCTGCTACTGCCCAACACTGCAATAGAGTATTCTATTACATATCACTAGCCTAGAGAAAGATCAAAATTCAAAGCATGGCTTCTACTGAATGTGTATCATTTTTGCACCACTGTAAGGTCAAAAAATTATAAGCTGAACCATCATACGTTATGGACCACCTATATTTAGTCTTTATCTTATACTCTACTTTACTGGATATATTAGCTACACCAGTTTGCCTTTCAGTGTTAGGACAGTGTATCTATTCATCCTTTTAGCTTCATCCTCCCTTTTAAGATGTGGCTCTTGAATGCAGCATATAATTGGGGTTTACTTGTTTTATACAGCCTGAGAAGCTTAGTGATTCAATTGTAATAATTAGTCAATTTATATTGAATGTGATTATCAATATAATTAGGACAAAACAGAGGAAGAATAAGCTTTACTACAGATGCAACTGAGACTTGAAATACATCCCCAAGGTCAATTCTGCTACAGAATGGTGACATGTATATTTTATCTTGATTTTCTCATTGCTCTAAGCAGAAGTACTAATTTGTTATCAGCTACTCCATTCTACTTTGAAGGAAAGTCTCAACACATAGGTTTTCCTAAAATCAAATATTTACTTGAAAGCCTGTATTAAATCCAAGGTGATGTTCAAGGTCAAACTTAGTCTCTGAATAATATTTGCCTCAAACAAAAGTAGTAGTAGCACTTTGGACATTTCACAGTATAACAGTAAGATAGTGGTATACTTAAAAAACCCCAAAGGATAAAAAAACTGTTAAGTAATTAATATCATTTCATGTTCATTTTTAATGTGACCTAGGAAATAAACTATTGTAAATGTCTTCCAAAACCATTTCATTTTTTTGTTGTTTTGTTGAGGCAGAGTCTCATTCTGTTGCCTGGGCTAGAGTGCACTGGTGCAGTCTTGGCTCACTGCAACCTTTGCCTCCCAGGTTGAAGTGATTCTCCTGCCTCAGCCTCCTGAATAGCTGGGATTACAGGCACGTGCCACCATGCCCAGCTAATTTTTTGTATTTTTAGTAGGAATGTAGTTTCGCCATGTTGGCCAGGCTGGTCTTGAACTCATGACCTCAAGTGATCCGCCTGTCTCAGCCTCCCAAAATGCTGGGATTACAGGCATGAGCCACCACGCTCAGCCCAAAACCATTTCTTAGGCTACAAAAAATTATCTCACACACAAATCAATTCAGGAATAAACAAAAGAATATGATCCACTGCACCTAGGTGTTTCAGCTTCTTTATTATAAATGCC
Organism: Hylobates moloch; assembly: GCF_009828535.3. Lineage (NCBI taxonomy): Eukaryota > Metazoa > Chordata > Mammalia > Primates > Hylobatidae > Hylobates > Hylobates moloch. The sequence continues at coordinate 38,831,942 of NW_026652291.1, forward strand.
TTACTCCAGTCTATGTCATCTGTGATCCTTCATTAAATCCCTACATTTAATATCTTCTTTAACCTAATCTCCAATGAATATCCAGTTACTTTCTAAACACAAATACGACGAGCACTACTTACATTTACATATAAAATCTCCCAACGGCAAGCTTTAGTTTCGGATAAACTTTCACATGTATATATCTGTTAAAATTTGTAAATTTATAAACTTATAAATCAATTTAGATATACAAATTTTATAAAATATAATCTATAATTTATATGTTATATATATACACATATATACATGTATGTGGGGGTACACACATACATATTTCTAGCTATTCTCTTGCCTCTGCCTTTCATTTGCCAAACTTTAATATATGCTTCAAGGTCTAGGTTAACTTTTCAAATGTCAAAAAAAGTAATCATCACCATTCACCAGCTGGGTCAGATGGACTATGTAATTTTATTTTTATGTTCAAGTCATTTTATATTGCAGAAGTAAAAATAAAGGAGCAGTGAAATTTCATCAGAAAGTTTTGGTTTTGAACGTGTATGTATTCAATGTCTTCTAAATGCAACTAACACTTCATCAATTGTCATGTATGAACAGAGAAACACCCATCTTGTAAATATTGATTCCAGATGTCAAATACAACCCTAATTGGATCTAACTTATCATTATTATCATTCTTCTTAAACTGACATCATCAAAATACAGCACATCTGATGAATTTTTTTACACTTTTAGCTTATAGTTTTGATGAAGAGAAAATGGCCATCTTCTTTGTTCGATAATTGCAAAACAGTTTCATTTTTACACTTATAACACCACTTATAATTACCAATTAATAATTTTTTCATTTCCACATTATCTGTTTCCTTCTAGTCACCTATGCGTGCATATATATATATATATATATATGTGTATATATATATATATTTATATATTTACCTTCAGTATTTGTCCACTTAGGAACCATATATAATGAATCTGAGCACAAAATCATAAAAGATTAAAGAATATGTTACCTATTCTTTTAGCAAAATGGGATGGTCCAGGTTCTTGCTGCAAAATATTGTGTGATCAGGTCCTTCCTGTTCTTCACTAACTGAATGTGAATACGTTATCTGCTTTTTGTTTTGAGAAATGCATTATTCACACATTGATAGTTGTCTGAAGAAATACATCTTGGAATGTGTCATCTGATGACTCAGTAAAAGAATCTGCTTCTAAGACCAATTTTGCCATTAACATTAGAGCCCTGATATCTGATTTGACTAGTAAATATTAAAGTCTCTTCTCAATTTTCATATCTTTGTTATTATGGAAAAGAAGAATTAAAGGGAAAATTTACCCCCCACTGAAAAAAAAGTTTGAAAAAAAAAAGAAAGATTAAAAATTCTGAAATCTCAACTGTGTTCAATGAAAGGTAAAAGGAGACTATAAAGATGGGGTCTCTGATCTTCTTTTATTTATATATTTATGAAAGATCATGCAATATTTTGGGCAACTTGATAAAACTAAAGGATAAAGCAGTAGTGACCATTTATTCAAATACTGCACTACCCTTCTAGATGATTTCATCATTCTCCCATTTTCCTTTTATTTCATTGTTTGTTGTTGTTGTTGTTCTTGTTGTTTTGAGATGAAGTTTCCCTCTTATCCCCAAGGCTGGATTGCAATGGTGCTATCTCAGCTCACAGCAATATCCGCCTCCCTGGTTCAAGCAATTCTTCTGCCTCAGCGTCCTGAGTAGCTAGGATTACAGGCATGTTCCACCATGTCCAGCTAATTTTTGTATTTTTAGTAGAGATAGGGTTCCACTATGTTGGCAAGGCTGGTCTCGAACTCCCGACCTCAAGTGATTCACCCGCCTCAGCCCCCTATTTAAGGACAGTTGAAGATAGCTGATAAGTAATGATGAAATAATTCTAATAATAATAAAACAGCAAAATGTTTCAAGATGCAGGAAATACAAGAACACTATGATACAAAAATATATCACAGATTTATAAAAAGGCCCAATAGATCCAGGTGGTAAATACAAAATTTAAAAACATATATATATATATAAATAAACAATTTTTCTCTTTGCTCTTTGGAAGAGTCCTAGAAAATAACAGAAGTCATAAAATACCAATCCTTATAAATTCTCAGAATTGCTCAAAAACAGAAACTCAAAAGTAAAACAGAATCCAATGGATCTTGATGTTGTACTGAGGGTTAAAGGCCACTAACTTTATAAGATTTTTGTCAGAGAGCAACAAACAAAATTAACCTCACACTTAACAGTTTCCCCACTGTATTTTATACATGCTTCCATTATTCTACCCATTACACTGTATTATACATATTCATAATATATAATACACATTATGATTTTGATTTTTCAGCTAGACTATATTTCTGGAACTTAAGAAAATGCCTTAAACACGGTAGTCCTCTTAAGTGTTTGTTAAATTAGAACTTTCTCACAAACTATAATACTACTTTATGAGATAGAGGAACTAATTTAACTTCCTGAAACTCAAAGATTAAAAGTCTCTAGTATGCATTAGACTTAATAAAGCAGGTAAAGCTTATCTATAGGTTGTCTCATTCCTTATCTATATCTTACCAGTTAGTACCCTAAAATTATATTTTCTGATAAGATAAAATTTTAATCTTATCTTCTTAAGAAAAAGATTTAATTCCCTGAATCTATTAATGTTTCATGTTTATTATAAGATGGAAAAATATAAAAATTTGTAAAGATAACTAACTTGAAATTTAAAAATCCAGGTTATATAACTGCAAAGATTTTGTATTTCATCCTAAGTGCAAAGGCGTATCATTAGAGATTTAAGTATGGCCATGTATAACCTATTAACTATAAGTCAAATCACACCCTTATATTCTAAACACCAAAATCTTAATATCAATATCCAATGAATTGAAGATCCAAGCTAAATAAAGTGACAAGATTATTAAACTTACTCTTCAATTCTTTGGAAATCATACATACCAAGTACTGCAACATCAAAGTAAGCAAGGCAAATACTTACAACTACAGTTAGATGTGACAAAGGAGTCTAGGTGTTAACTCAGGAGATTCCTATATCCTGTTCAAAGAGTAGTGTTGTGAAATTTTAATTTGCCAAAAATTTCATTACAAAGGAACACCTGAATCAAAACAGTTAAAAATCAAGATAATAGAATATCCAGATTATTTACTATTTGGGCTATATCAACTTGCCATGTTAAAACCCAATTGTGTTTTTGGAGCCTTATTATATATTCTATAAACCAGCCTGCTTGTTAATTATCTTTTCAGAAACTTTGCTGAAATCCATGTTGCAAGCATCCTGATTTCTACAGGGTCCTTACCAGTCTGACTTTTTAATACAATATTGTGTATGTGTGTGTGTCACTTGGGATCCTCTGAAATCCATATTGAACACTTATCATGGAGTCATGTATAGAGCATAAAATAAAGATGTACTGATATAAATTGTGTAATTTTTTTAAAGCTTGGCTGAAGTTAAATTTCAGTCAGTAAAATATTATAACTCAACTATAGTTTTTTATTTTTATTATTTTATTTTTAATTTATCTTGGAGACACAGCCAAATAAAGGAATCTGCTGAGTATAAATTAGCTATCTTTGTAATCACATTAACTTTTTTAGGTGATATGTATATCTATGTGATAAATTTCAGAAAATTCAATCTGGTCTATATTGTCAGTATTTTTTATGGCTACCAATAATAGATACTAGAGCTGGTAGGTAAGACGGGGAATCCAAAGACATAAAAAAATCATGGCAGGCTTCTTACTGGCAGCTAAAATAAAGGAATCATATAAACAGTCACCTGTTTATATGATTTATATAAGCCAATAAGGGGCCCCAATATTGTACTTAATATTTATTAAATGAAACTCTAATGGAGTTTTGTACTTTGCAAAATAATGAACAAATATCTAGGGAGCAATTTATATTTTAAGGAAAATTTACCAGTGAGAAATTACATTTAAAAATTAAAATATGAGCAAATACACATTAAATAAATCTTTGAAGAGATCTAAAATCACTTTTTCTTTTTTTTTTTTTTTCTTTAGTAGAGACAGGGTTTCACCTTGTTAGCCAGGATGGTCTCGATCTCCTGACCTCATGATCCGCCCCGCTTCGGCCTCCCAAAGTGCTGGGATTACAGGCGTTAGCCACCGTGCCTGGCCTAAAATCACGTTTTCTTAAGAATGTAAGTAAACATCCTGAAAACTCACATAAATTTTTTCTTTGAGTGTTTCCCTAAAACACAAAAGCCTTAAAAACTGACATTTTGAGAATCACAGTGCTAGGAATACCAGTACGCCTCATTCCCTTCTTTCGCTGATAAGAAATAAGAAGAAATATTTGCTTTTTTGTTGTTGTTTTTGTAATGGCAGATATCAGAATTAAACCCACTTAAAACAATTCCTTACTGAGTCTGTCTTCTGTCTAGAGAGACAGTAGTGTAGATGATGTTCAATCACGCAAGATCACTCAGAGGAGCAGTTAAACAATGGTATATAAACTCATCACTTAAATCTGGGATTTCCCTTTGTATACTGGTTTCTGTGAAGCTTAAATACAGTTAATAATGAAGTTAAACTATTTGGAAAATTGCTAATAATCTTTCAAAGTTTCAAAATTCCACAGGAAATCTCAAATTAGGTAAATTATATTTCTTTTTTTTTAAATTATTATTATACTTTATGTTTTAGGGTACATGTGCACAATGTACAGGTTTGTTACATATGTATCCATGTGCCATGTTGATTTCCTGCACCCATTAGCTCGTCATTTAGCATTAGGTATATCTCCTAATGCTGTCCCCGCCCCCCCCACCCCCCCACCCCACAACAGTACCTGGAATGTGATGTTCCCCTTCCTGTGTCCATGAGTTCTCATTGTTCAATTCCCACCTATGAGTGAGAACATGCGGTGTTTGGTTTTTTGTCCTTGCGATAGTTTACTGAGAATGATGTTTTCCAGTTTCATCCATGTCCCTACAAAGGACACGAACTCATCATTTTTTATGGCTGCATAGTATTCCATGGTGTATATGTGCCACATTTTCTTAATCCAGTCTATCGTTGTTGGACATTTGGGTTGGTTCCAACTCTTTGCTATTGTGAATAGTGCTGCAATAAACATACGTGTGCATGTGTCTTTATAGCAGCATGATTTATAGTCCTTTGGGTATATACCCAGTAATGGGATGGTTGGGTCAAATGGTATTTCTAGTTCTAGATCCCTGAGGAATCGCCACACTGACTTCCACAATGGTTGAACTAGTTGACAGTCCCACCAACAGTGTAAAAGTGTTCCTATTTCTCCACATCCTCTCCAGCACCTGTTGTTTCCTGATTTTTTAATGATGGCCATTCTAACTGGTGTGAGATGGTATCTCACTGTGGTTTTGATTTGCATTTCTCTGATGGCCAGTGATGATGAGCATTTCTTCATGTGTTTTCTGGCTGCATAAATGTCTTCTTTTGAGAAGTGTCTGTTCATGTCCTCTGCCCACTTTCTGATGGGGTTGTTTTTTTCTTGTAAATTTGTTTGAGTTCATTGTAGATTCTGGATATTAGCCCTTTGTCAGATGAGTAGGTTGCAAAAATTTTCTCCCATTCTGTAGGTTGCCTGTTCACTCTGATGGTAGTTTCTTTTGCTGTGCAGAAGCTCTTTAGTTTAATGAGATCCCATTTGTCGATTTTGGCTTTTGTTGCCATTGCTTTTGGTGTTTTAGACATGAAGTCCTTGCCCACGCCTATGGCCTGAATGGTATTGCCTAGGTTTTCTTGTAGGATTTTAATGGTTTTAGGTCTAACATTTAAGTCTTTAATCCATCTTGAATTAATTTTTGCATATTTCTTAAAAGGGCCACAACATTATCTCATCCCACATGTTCTTTTTCAGCATGACTTTCCCCTATCTGTTAAATATGAATTGGCTCTATGATCTCTTTTGACCAACGGAATGTGGCAGTGTAACATCTAAGGATTTGTCTTAAGAAAACCGCAGCTACCAATTGGTCACCTATAATACTTCTGTTTAGAATCTAGGTCCCATGAAGTGAGACAGCTCAAACAATCATACAAAGAGTCCATGTTCAAGAGAACATGTGCACATTGTCAACAGCTCCAGCTGAGTTCGAGCTGGCAAAAAGCACCAACTGCTAACCATGTGAGTAAGGCCATTTTAGATGCCCCAGATATCCAGCATACACATCAGAAATGGATACAAATCTATCAACCTACATCCAATCCACCTACATAACTGAGAGAGACAAGAAACGTTTGCTATTTTAAGCCACCATTGTTACACAGCAATATACAGTAAAAATGGGGTACATATCTAAGAGTAGTTAGTGAGCTTGTCCCAATCTAATAATGGTGGTAAATCAGCAGCAGGAGTGAAGAAGGCCACACCACACAGCTTAAGAAAGGCTCTTAATATTTAATTGAAAAAAAAAAGCAATCTTATAGCTGGCTCCTGTGTGCCTCACCCAGTAGCCTGGGGACCAGCCAGACTGGCTAGTCACCAACACACACTGATGCCTGGGCACCTGAAGACCAACCCACCAGTGCCACTACCAGAATCTGTGTAGCCCGGCCCAGGGATGCGAGGGCCAATCAGGAAGGGCCTGACACTGCTACCACTGGCTCCCCACCTAGGACCTGAAGACTGGCTCACTCAGGACACACAACCACCACTGGTGGTGCCCCCATGTGACACCTAGAGGCCTGAGGATCAGTCTGCCTGATGACCCCTCCCCCACCAAAGTCTCACCACAATCTCCACAAACAACTGCAGGCTAAGCCATTAAGGAAATCACAGACACTGCAGTTGTTGATCACAGTTGAAGTATCATACAAAAACGACACCACTGCAATCACCTAGAACCAGTGCGAAAACATTCTACCCAACAAACATTATAGCTACATGTACAGGAAAAAGTCTTTCCTTACAGAAGCTAATCCATAAAATTAGAAGAAGTGACAGTTACACCAGATGTGCAAATATCAATGTAAGGGAACAAGAAATATGAAAAGGCAGGGAAACATGACACCTCCAAAAGAACACAATAATTCTCCAGTAACAGACCACAAAGAAAAGAAAATATGTCAAATGCCTGAAAATAAGTTATAATAACGATCTTAAGGAAACTCTACAAGATACAAAAGAACACATAAATAATTTTAAAACCAGGAAAACAATTCATGACCTGAAAGAGAAATTAAACAGAGATAGATACTATTTAAAAAAAAAAAAGAAAGAAAACCCAGAAACTAAATCTTTTCCCAAACCAATGTCTTAAAGCATCCTGCAATGTTTTCCTTTAGTAGTTTGACAGTCTCAAGTCTTACATTTAAATCTTTAAACATCATTACTAATGAGAGAAACCCAAAATAATAAGCAATCTGATAGGACACAATGGGAAGAGTACAGCACCACCTTTGTGACAGTCTGGACAAAGACATTTAACTTACCATATAATCCAGCAAGTCACACTTAAGTATTTATTCAAAAGAAATGAAAACACTGGGACCCAAAAAAATCTGTACAGGAATATTCACTGCAACCCTAATAATAACAGCAAAAAGTCATTAAAAATACAGCTGTCCCTTAAACTGAGAATGTATAAAACTGTAAAATCCTCATACACTGGAATACTATTCAGCAATAAAAAAGAATGCAGTACTCATTTTATATAGCACAATATAGATAAATCTCAAAAAACTAAAATGAAGCCAAACACAAAGAGTACACAGCAAAATGCAAAATTCCATTTATATAAGGTTAAAGATTGGTAAAACTAATTTATGGAAATAGAAAAGTTTGCCTGTCAGTTGAATAAAACACTTTTTGTTGATTCCTTAATAAAGTACTATGTTCATTAATTATAATTTTAGAAGTAAATTTCAAACTCAAATTGTGCTATTTTTCTTATAAGGAACTGAAGTACATACGTAGAATAACAGAATGAATTCAAAGAAGATAAGAAGTATAGGAGAATTTTTACCTTAGAAAAGAAAATGGCCTAATCAGGAAGTTAAATTACAATAGAAAATAAAACAAAATATGACGCGACAGTATATGATTAAATTTAATATTGACAGAAAACAGTAATATAAGAACTACACAAGGCAGTACACAATTAAATTGGAAATAAGTGCAAGAAACACTGTACATTTCGAATGACGTTGTAAAGAAGGCCTGGCCTGAGCAAGGGCACAGAAAGAAGAATGGTAATAGTCTTTGAGTAACTAGACCAAACTGGATGGAATGGATGGTTCCATTAAATGAAGTAAGACAATAAGGAACAATTCCTTTTTTGTTGTTGTTCTTTCTTAGCAGATACATGGCATAACAAACGTGGAATGTTAGAAAAAGTCATCTAACTGGAATACGCAGAATGTATTATAAGGGGCCGGGCGTGGTGGCTCACACCTGTAATCCCAGCACTTTGGTAGGCCCAGGCAGGCGGATCACAAGGTCAGAATTCGAGACCAGCCTGGCCAACATGGTGAAACCCCGTCTCTACTAAAAATACAAAAATTAGCAGGGTGTGGTGGCGCACACCTGTAGTCCCAGCTACTCGGGAGGCTGAGGCAGAAGAATCACTTGAACCCGGGAGAAGGAAGAGGCTGCAGTGAGCCGAGAGCACGCCACTGCACTCTACCTGGGTGACAGGGCAAAACTCCATCGCAAAAAAAAAAAAAAGAATGTATTATAAGAAAGGAAAGTATGGAGACAAATCTGTAAGGAAGTCAACCTTTACATTAATGTACTGCAAATCTGCGCCTGGATCAAGATTTCAGCTAAGATAATACAATAAAAAAATATATGTGAACATTATAAAGCTGAGATTATCAAAATTTGATGAAAAATGCAATACAGAGGGTTTAGAGAAGAAAGGTATCAAAAACAACTATGAGCTTTTGATCCCATATACCTACAGGGGAACTACCATTTGCTAAGAGACAGGCACTGTACCAAGTGCATCACTTATACTATCTCATTTAATCTAATCATTTTGCCAATCTCATGTCATGAAACATTGCTCTCCCCTCTTTACAGACAAGATAATGAAACTTGAAGACATTATTTCCCAAAGATCTCAGAGCTAGCAGGATTAAAATGTAAATTTCAACAAACATTTATTTTATTGACCAGAAAAATAATAATACCAATGACACAAACAAGAAATATAGGTGGGGTAGTTGGATTGGGAACAAGGTAGCAGAAGAGGAGGATAATAAAGAGTTCAAACAACCTGAATTTGAAGCAATAGCAAGATTTAAAAAGAAAAAAATGAATGTTTAGAAGTCAATGAGAGATAGGAAACTGTTTAGGGTTAGAAACAGATTCGGAAATCACTTGCAGAAAAATGTTAATGATGATTCTTTAGTGGGAAATTTCTCTAATATAGAAAATATATAAAGTAGAACTACAAATAAAAATTAATTTCTAATATAATTCATCAAAAAATAAAAAATATTATACTTAGCACAGTATGAGCCTTAATACAATAAGAAATCCTCCTACAGACCTAGTCTAGTTGTTGTCAAATTTTACTTTAAAATTATTTCACTATGGCAATACTGTCTTCTGTAAACACAAGATAGCTTTGCATCTATGAGAATTATTTACATAGTCAAAATAAAGGTGCTATCTTGTTTTAATTATACCTAGAAAGAGCTTTTTAAGATTCATACAAACTTATCTAAAAGTAATATTTGCAAAGAAAGACCTAGTGAGGAAAAAAAAATTACACGAAGTTATTCAGCAATAATAAAGAAAACTCAAGAATAATAAATACATTTGTTTTGAGCTAAAATAAACACTGTTAAAAAGAACGACTGCGCCAGCCGGATGTAGTGGCTCACGCCTGTAATCCCAGCACTTTGGGAGGCCGAGGTGGGTGGATCATGAGGTCAGGAGTTCAAGACCAGCCCGACCAACATGGTGAAACCTTGTCTCTACTGAAAATACAAAAATTAGCTGGGCGTGGTGGTGGGTGCCTGTTATCCCAGCTACTCAGGAGGCTGAGGCAGAAGACTCGCTTGAACCCAAGAGGTGGAGGTTACAGTGAGCCAACAGCGCCACTGCACTCCAGCCTGGGCGACGGAGCAAGACTCCATCTCAAAAAAAAAACCAAAAAGCAAAAAACGACTGCAATTAAAGAAAAACTACAGGCAAAATGGGCATGGGACAATAATCCTGATAGTCCACTGAACTTAAGCAAGAGGGGATCATGTAAACACTCCATAAAATATAAGAAAAAAAAACACATTAAATAGGTTGAAAAGTATTTGTTAGTGGCAGCTATGATCAAATCAATATAGGAAATACCAGAAAGACACTATGTAATTAACTGGCATGAGAAGAAAATCTACAAATATAAGTTAAAATAGGATTCTGATGGCTGGGTGCGGTGGCTCACGCCTGTAATCTCTGCACTTTGGGAGGCCCAGGCAGGCGGATCACGAGGTCAGGAGATTGAGATCATCCTGGCTAACACGGGGAAACCCTGTCTCCACTAAAAAATACAAAAAATTAGCCAAGCGTGGTGATGGGCGCCTGTAGTCCCAGCTACTCAGGAGACTGACGCAGGAGAATGGCATGAACCAGGGAGGTGGAGCTTCCAGTGAGCCGAGATCGCGGGACTGCACCATAGCCTGGGCGACAAGCAAGACCCCGTCTCAAAAAAAAAAAAAACAGCAACTACAACAATAGGATTCTGATGACCAATCGCCAACATTAAACTTGCCATTCTTTATTTCTTCCAATTTCTGCTTCTGACACTTATTTCTATCGCCCTTAGTGTTTTTCTATTTTAAATCACTAATGAAATGTTCTTTTTATTTCAGGATAGATCTGACCCCACACATCTCAACAACATTACCTGCCTTTCTTCTATTAAATTCTCTACTTATAAACTTTTCTACTTCTAATGAGCCAATGAAAATTATAGAAAAGAGCATAACTCAAGTAAAATACTTAAGTCTATTAAGAATACCTTTCAGCATCTCTTATCTTGTCCCTTTCTTCTCTTCCCCATTCCTTAGATCTTCATATTGTCATCCAGCTGTCCAGTGAGTCCAGTAGAACCATCTCTCCTCTCGATGTAATACAGACTACTCCCTTCCCCCATCAATATTTAACTATGTCATTATATTTAATAAACCAATTTAATTAAAATAACATGCTAATGTTACAGTTAATATCCAGGAAAAAGTCTTTACTCTTATTTAATCTTCTTAGGAAGCAATTCAGATAGTAACAGAGAAAGGCAGAAAAAATGATTTCAAATTACCTTAAAAATCAGGACCTAGAAGGGAGATAATAAAGAATAATTGAAGTCATGCACTGCATAATGATATTTCAGTCAATAATAAACTGCATATATGATGGTGAGTCCATAACATTATAATGGAGCTGAAAAATTCCTATCAAATAGTGATGTCATAGCCATCACAAAGTAGCAGTAAAAGGCATTCCTTCATGACTGTGGTGATGCTGGGATAAACAAACCTACCGCAGTGGCAATCATAAAAAAAACTATAGCACAATTATGTACACTACATAATACTTGATAATGATAATAAATGATTATGTTACTGGTTTTTGCATTTACTATACTATGCTTTACATCATTATTTTAGGGCATACCCCTACTTATTAAAAAAAAGTTGACACTAAGCCTCAGGCAGTTCCTTCAGGCAGTATTTCAGAAAAAGGTGTTGTTATCATAGAAGATCACAGCTCCACGGGTGTTATTTAGTGAGACAAGATAAGGAGGTGGAAGACAGTGATACTGATGATCCTGACGCTGTGTAGGCCTAGATTAATGAGTGTTTGCGTCTTAATCTTTAACAAAGAAGTTTACAAAGTAAAAAGATAAAATAGAAAAAAACTTACAGACTGAAGATACGAAACACACGTGTTTTATATTTATATACATGTACATATTTATATATGTATATAAATATATTTTTTATATATATATGTATTTTTTTTTTTTGAGATGGGGTCTTACTCTATCTCCCAGGCTGGATGGAGTGCAGTGGTGAGATCAGAGTTCATTGCAACCTGAAACTCCTGGGCTCAAGCAATCTTTCCTCCTCAGCCTCCAGAGTGGCTGGGACTATAGGGGTACACCAACACACCTGGCTCATTTTTTTAATTATTTTTTTGTACAGATAAGGTGTAATTATGTTTCCTATGCTGGTTTTAAACTCCTGGGATTAAGCAATCCTCCTGCTTCAGCCTCCCAAAGCACTGGGATTGCAGCTGTGAGCCACATGCCTGCCAGAAATAAAACATTTTTGTACAATATGTTTATGTTTTAAGCTAAGCATTATTACAAAAGAGTCAAGAAGTTTATAAACTAAAAAAGTTAAAGTAAGCTAAGGTAAGTTTATTATTGAAGAAAGAAAAATATCTTTTAATACATTTAGTGTAGTTAAGTATACATTGTTTGAAAACTCTACAGTGGTGTACAGTAAAGTCCTAGGCTTTCACCATTCACTCACTCACTTACCCGAAGCAACCTCCAGTCCTGCAAGCTCCATTCATGGTAAGTGCCCTATATCACTTTTTATCTTTTATACCACATATTTACAGCATTTTTCTATGTTTAGATATATAAATGTTTGCCATTGTGTTATAACTGCCTACAATATTCATTCAGTACAGTAACATGCTGTATAGTTTGTAGCCTGACAGCAATAGCCTATACCATACAGCCTAGGTGGGTAGTAGGCTATACCACCTAGGTTTGTGTAAGCATATTTCATGATGTTTGTAAATGACAAAATTGCCTAACAATGCATTTCTCAGAACACATCCCCATCATTAATCAATGAATGACTGTATTCCATAAGGATAATATAATCAAAGTAGTGGTGTTTTTCATAACTTTGCATTTTCTTTATTCAATTAATTGCTGCTAGTAACTGAATTTTCTACAACTTAGATCCCTGATTTTTCACGCCCTCACTGCACTATTCTACTGTTATCACCTAGACAACAGGCTTTCCTCTACCAAGAGCTGACTGATTCTTTTTAGGGCACAAAAAGACAACAAAAACTTTATTCCATTTTTTATTTAGCTGCTTAGCACAAAATAAAACTAATCAAATGAACTTTATATAATGGGGTGGTGTATCTAACGGTAGGTAGAAGAGAGATTTCTTTAATAAAACTATGAACTAATGGGAAAACAGATTAGGTAATTAGAAGCACACCACTATTAGTGAAAGCAGACAAAGAGAGAACAAATAATTTGCTCTTCATTTTAAAAATGTCCTAATACCAAAAAATGCAAAATAATTCAATGTAATATAATCTACACACATCAGATTATCAGTACTTTAAGTCTAACAATATCAAGTCTTTGTGAAACCTCATACATTTCTCATGAGACAGTAAACTGATGGGACTACTTTAAAGAACGATTCAAAAAAATTAGTAAAATTTTTAAAAGTTTATATATTATATGCTGGCCATTCTATACCTAGATATGTACCTCAAGGAAATTTTCACCTATTCATGATTCTTTGAAGCACTGTTCACAAGAGTAAGAATTATGAAACAAGCAACAGAATAATTAATAATAAATTATGATACATTCATGCAATGAAATACTCTTCAACAGTTGAAATAAAGAACTAGATCCATCAATGAATGTATCTCAGAAACAATGTTGTGGAGGGGGGAAGCATGTTCCAGTTTGATACTATTCAAATATAGTTTAAGATATGCAAAACAAGACTACATTTATTCTGGACGTGCGAAAAAGAGTAAAATTGTGAAACAAGCAGGGAATATAAAACAACCAAATTCAGAATAAGGATTACTACTGGGAAGAGAATGATAAAGGTGAATGGTACAGGTAAGAGATTCACAGATGATTTCCATTTTATCTGTAATGTTTTATTTCTTAAGCTCAATGGTAATTATATGGGTATTCATTAGATTTATACCAATTTTAAGGTAAAAGTCATATATTGCTATCTATCCTCTATTCCCCCAAATGAGAATATTTTATATAAAAGATCTATAGTCAATTATAATAATTCTAACCCTGAAATATAGGCATTCCCAATAAAACAAATCTCAATAAAGCAAATCTCTGGCAGTCAAAACCTAAAATCTAAATGATAACTGTACTGTTTTATAATTTGTGGGATCACAAAGTTCTTCATTTACATTATCAGTTGTTGATTTTCCATGAGAATCTCATCTCCAGTAGACATGAATCCAATTCAGTTACAAGTACCTCAAATTGAATTATCTATCATTCTACTCATATGCTATCCTCTTGACTACAAAAATATGCCGAAAAATCTTATGGCATGGCATTCATAGAAAGGCAAATATACTACATCCATCCTCATTACCTAGCTGTGAGGTCCAGCATTAAGCCAAAAAGACATTAGAAATTATTAAATACATCCAAAAAACAATAACTAGAACCACAGCATTCAATTTAATACGTTGGTTCTTGCTGTTTTTATTTAAATGGAAATATCCTCAAAATATTAAGTTATCTTCTTTCTAACATGTTACCTAAAACCCAACTCAAATATATTACTATTAGCACTTCTGTTAAATCTGTATCCTTCGGTGAAAATTTTGATCAGAATGAGAATGTTTCATAAAATAAATCCAATTACTTATATGAATGCAAATGCCTTAGAACAAAGTTTATTATGGCTTCAAATAAAACATCAAAATTTGGGAAAACATCATATTTAATATAGAGAAAAGAATTAACAGAATAACTTTTATGCACTTATATCTGCATTTTAGGCTCCATTCACTTTTCTTATCTATAAAATACAACATAAATTTCAGCCCTTGCTAAACAGATTCTGGTTCTCTATAATTATCTAAGCATAATAGATGGTAGAGGAGAGGCACCTTATGAAAAACAGGGGTGTTAATTGAAAGTTAACATACTAAATGGTGAGAATCCCAGACTTCTCCATCACATGGTTAAAATAACACTGCCAGACAAGTTTACACCATTCAGGTAGAAAGTTAAAAGTTTTTCTCAGAAGGAACTAAACAGCTCAAGAGAAAATACCCTATGATGGTGACATTTATGAGTACCTCTGGATACCTACCTAATAACCCTACAATGAACTCCGTTGTGTTATAAGGCCTGTCCTATTACATAGAAAAGCCAACTCACATTTATTGCTTCCCTATTAAATATAAATCTGCATATAAGAATCACAAGATATGTGAAGAAAGCTTGCATCATAAATAGCACAGATTAAACTAAACGCAGTAACAAAAAGGATTTGGGAATAAACAATGCAAGAAACAGAAGAGTCTTTAAAAAAACCACACTGTAATTTTATTAGATGGAGACTGACACATTGTGTACTTGACATAAGAACAGGATATTATTACAAACAGGCATTGGAGGAAGAATTCTTGGAATTTAAAAATGTAAATGAAACATAAAATGTATTAGAAGGTTTGAAAACAAAGGTAGGGAAAAGAAACTACCAAGAAGTAGGACAAAAGGCAGACAATAAGAAAGAAAAGTTAAGAAAATTGGAGGGGAAATTGAGAAACTCTAACATCCAAACAGAAATTCCAGAAAAAGAAAACAAGAAAAAAGAAGGGAGGGGCTGATCAAGTAAATAATATACGAAAATTTTCCAAAAATGAAAGACAATGGCCGGGCATGGTGGCCCATGAGTGTAATCCTAGCACTTTGGGAGATCAAGGCAGGAGGATCACTTGAGCCCAGGAGTTTGAGACCCTTGGCAACACAGTGAGACCCCGTCTCTACAAAAAAATTATAAAATTAGTCAGGTGTGGGGGTGCATGTTTGTAGTTCCAGTTACATGGGAGGCTAAGGAGAGAGGATTGCTTGAGACTGGGAGGTCAAGGCTATAGTGACCATCTCGTACCACGACACTCCAACCTGGTGACAGAGCAACACCCTGCCTCAAAAAGAAGAAGAAGAAAAAAAAGACAAGTTTCCAGATTGAAAGGCACTAACAAGTGCAGGCTTGACCAGCAGCTTGATTCCATTCAGACTAATTGTAAAACAGGCACTTACTCTAGGCATCAACATGAGTGACCCAGCCCTTCCAAATGGCAGTTCATAGCTTATGTCTCCATAGAGGGGTGTGTCTGTAATCTACTATTATTACCCAAGTGAAGTAACTGGTAACAGCCCAACACTCACGAAAAAAGATATCATAACTTAATCCTTAGGAATACTGTCTAAGGTAGGAGTTAGAAAACTTGTTTTCTGAAAAGAGCAGGTAGTAAATAGTTTGGGCTTTGCAAGCCCCATACAGTCTCGAGTGTGTATTCTTTTTTCCCCCAATGCTTTAAAAAATGTAAAAATCCTCCCAAGCTAAGAGCAATACAAAAACAGGTTGTAGCCAAATTTGGCACACAGACTGAAGTCTCTCAACCCCTGGTCCAAGAAAATGCCTTTTAATTCAGCCCACTGTGCTGGATCAGCCCTTACCAGTTAATCTTTTAGACTGTCCTTGCAGCTGGAGGGTGGCTGCCACCCAGTGGACACCATTAGCTTTTCACTTAAGCTATCAGAGAAGTAGACCCAACCATTTATTTAATAGAGTAAACTTTGTACATGAAATCAGTCCAAGGGCTTTACTCACAAGGTCAATTTAACATCATATCCCTCGGTAAACTTTCTTCAAATCTAGCAGTTGAATTCAGATACAGATCCTATACTAAAACATGGACCAAGGTGTCTCACAGGCACATGTCAAGGGCTATAGTAATTTAGTTCTTATTACAGAGGAAATAAAGATATTTGAGTCTGCCAGTAAACATGTCTTATGCCATATTAATGAACTGTACTAAGAGAAAACATATGTTTCCAGAAATTATGAAATAGTACATTCATAAATTTGACAATCTACAGAGTGTTGGTATGTGACAGCTTACAATGGCCACAAAATGCCTGTAATATCTCCAG
Organism: Hylobates moloch; assembly: GCF_009828535.3. Lineage (NCBI taxonomy): Eukaryota > Metazoa > Chordata > Mammalia > Primates > Hylobatidae > Hylobates > Hylobates moloch. Next base: position 38,848,942 of record NW_026652291.1, read on the forward strand.
GCTGAAAATGTGGGGAGCAGATAGTACTGGGAGTGAAAAAGGACAATAAGGACATGAGGAGCACTCTGTGGACTTTTTCTCTCCTTTGGCTGCTCGCTCCAGGGTTGGTGTCCAAACCCTGCAGTTGTTTCCTCACTCATGTAGCTTCTGATATTTGGAAAGCAACCTCGCTCAAGGAGGTGAAATATTACTGTAGCTCTTCCCCTTCATCTTCAGCCCTTTTAGCAAGCCCTGGGTTCAGCTTTCCCTTCCCACATGGGACCAAGGATGGTGACCTGGTAACCTGTATCCAACAAAGCCATGAAAGTTTGGGTCCCTCCTCTTCTTTAAAGTTTCCCCAGGGCGCTTAGTTTTCTCCTTGAGGCAGCTGATGTCAGGGTAAAGGGGGGATGGCAGGATGAGAGGGCACAAACTGAGAAAGTGGCACATATACCAATAAGCATAACTTTGCCTTTTTTTTTTTTGAAACAGAGTCTCACTCCATCACACAGGCTGGAGCGCAGTGGCACGATCTCAGCTTATTGCAACCTCCATCTCCTGGGTTCAAGTGATTCCTGTGTCTCAGCCTCCCAGGTAACTGGGACTACAGGCATGCATCACCACACCCAGCCAATTTTTGTATTTCTAGTAGGCTTTGTATTTGCTTTCAGCTTTGAGCAGCCAGTCACATGATTAAGCAAACTAACTTCCAGGGTTGCTAGTTGATATGGTTTGGCTGTGTTCCCACCCAAATCTCATCCTGAATTGTAACTCCTACAATTCCCACGTCTTGGGAGGAACCCGGTCGGAGGTGATTGAATTATGGGGGTGGGTCTTTCATGCACTGTCCTCACTATAGTGAATGAGTCTCATGAAATCTGATTGTTTTAAAAATGGGAGTTTCCCTGCACAAGTTCTCTCTGTTGCCATACAAAAGGTGACTTGCTCCTCTTTGCCTTCTGCCATGATTGTGAGGCCTTCCCAGTCATGAAGAACTGTAAGCCCATTAAACCTCTTTCTTTTATAAATTGCCCAGTCTCAGGTATGTCTTTATAAGCAGCGTGAAAATGGATTAATACAGTAAATTGGTACCAGTAGAATGCGGCGTTGCTGAAAACATACATGAAAATGTGGAAGTTTGGAACTGGGTAACAGGCAGAGATTGGGACAGTTTGGAGGGCTCAGAAGAAGACAGGAAAATCTGGGAAAATTTTGAAATTCCTAGAGACTTGTTGAATGGCTTTGACAAAAATGCTGATAGTGATATGAAAAAAAAGGTACAGGCTGAGGTGGTCTCACAAGGAGATGAGGAACTTGCTGGAAACTGGAGCAAAGGTGACGCTTGTTATGTTTTAGCAAAGAGACTGGCAGCTTTTTGCCCCTGCCCCAGAGATCTGTGGAACTTTGAACTTGAGAGAGATGATTTAGGGTATCTGGCAGAAGAAATTTCTAAGCAGTAAAGCATTCAAAAGACATGACTTGGGTGCTGTTAAAGGCATTCAGTTTTAAAAGGGAAACAGAGCATAAAAGTTTGGAAAACTTGTAGCCTGACAATGCAAAAGAAAAGAAAATCCCATTTTCTGAGGAGAAATTCAAGCTGGATGCAGAAATTTGCAAAAGTAATGAGGAGCTGAATGTTAATCCCCAAGACAATGGGGAAAATGTCTCCAGGACATGTCACAGGTCTTCATGGCAGCCCCTCCCATCACAGGCTCAAAGGCCTAGGAGGAAAATATGCTTTTGTGGGCCGGGCCAAGGGTCCCCATGGTGTGTGCAGTCCAGAAAGGTGATGCCCTGCATCCCAGCTGCTCCAGCCATGACTGAAAGGGGATGGCATAAGCTTGGGCCACGCGTTCAGAGGGTTCAAGCCCCAGCTTTCATGTGGTGTTGAGCCTGCAAGTGCACAGAAATCAAGAACTGAGGTTTGAGAACCTCTACCTGGATTTCATAGGATGTACGTAAATACCTGGATGTCCAGGCAGAAGTTTGCTGCAGGAGTGGGGCACTCATGAAGAACCTCTGCTAGGGCAGTGCAGAAGAGAAATGTGGAGTTGAAGCACTCACATGGAGTCCCTACTGGGGCTCCAACCTAGTGGAACTGTGAGAAAGGGCAACCATCCTCCAGACCCCATAATGGTAGATCCACCGACAGCACTGTGTGCCTGGAAAAGCCACAGACACTCAATACCAGCCAACGAAAGCAGCTGGGATGGAGGCTGTATCCTGCAGAGACACAGGGTTGGAGCTGCCCAAGACCATGAGAACCCACCTCTTGCATCATCATGACCTGGATATGAGACATGGAGTCAAAGGAGATCATTTTGGAGCTTTTAAGATTTGACAGCCGGCTGGGCGCGGTGGCTCACACCTGTAATTCCAGCACTTTGGGAGGCTGGGGCGGCGGATCACAAGGTCAGGAGGTCGAGACCATCCTGGCTAACACAGTGAAACCCCGTCTCTACTAAAAACACAAAAAATTAGCTGGGCATGGTGGCGGGTGCCTGTAGTCCCAGCTACTCAGGAGGCTGAGGCAGGAGAATGGTGTGAACCCGGGAGTGGAGCTGGCAGTGAGCCGAGATCACACCACTGCACTCTAGCCTGGGCGACAGAGGGAGACTCTGTCTCAAAAAAAAAAAAAAAAAAAAAAGATTTGACAGCCCTGGCAGGGCGCAGTGGCTTATGTCTGTAATCCCAGCACTTTGGGAGGACGAGGTAGGTGGATCACGAGGTCAGGAGATAGAGACCATCCTGGCAAACATGGTGAAAACCCGTCTCTGCTAAAAATACACACACACAAAAAAATTGGCTGGACGCAGTGGCTCATGCCTGTAATCCCAGCATTTTGGGAGGCCAAGGCGGGTGGATCATGAGATCAGGAGATCGAGATCACCCTGGCTAACACGGTGAAACCGCATCTCTACTAAAAATACAAAAAAAAAAAAAATTGGCTGGGCATGGTGGTGGGTGCTTGTAGTCCCAGCTGCTCAGGAGGCTGAGGCAGGAGAATGGCGTGAACCTGGGAGGCAGAGCTTGCAGTGAGCCGAGATCACGCCACTGCACTCCAGCCTGGGCGACAGAGTTAGACTCTGTCTCAAAAAAAAAAGATTTGATAGCCCTGCTGGATTTGGGACTGGCATGGGGCCTGTAGCCCCTTTGTTTTGGCCAATTTCTCCCATTTGAAACGGTTGTATTTACCCAATGCGTGTACCTCCCTTGTATCTAGGAAGTAACTAAGTTGCTTTTGATTTTACAGGCTTATAGGCAGAAGGGACTTACCTTGTCTCTGGTGGGACTTTGGACTGTGGACTTTTGAGTTAAAGCTGAAATGAGTTAAAACTTTGGGGGACTGTTGGGAAGGCACGACTGGTTTTGAAATGTGAGGACATGAGATTTGAGAGCGGTCAGAGATAGACTGATATGGTTTGGCTGTGTCCCCTCCACCAAATCTCATCTTCAATTGTAACTCCTACAATTCCCATGTGTCATGGGAAGAACCCGGTGGGAGGTGACTGAATTACTGGGGAGGAGGGTATTTCCCGTGCTGTTCTCATGATAGTGAATGAGTTCTCATGAGGTCTGATGGTTTTAAAAATGGGAGTTTCCCTGCACAGGTTCACTCTTTGCCTGCCGTGATCCATGTAAGACGTGACTTGCTCCTCCTTGCCTTCTGCCATCATTGTGAGGCCTCTCCGGCCATATCAAACTGTAAGTCCATTAAACCATTTTCTTTTGTAAATTGCCCAGTCTCAGGTATGTCTTTATCAGCAGTGTGAAAATGGACTAATACATTAGTTTACCTAAAGGCCTTTATCCTCATTGCTGACATATGTTACTTCAGCCTCAGGGATCCTTTATGCAGCCATAGCAATACTGCTTTTTGACTAGAGGCACACGACTTACTACCACATTGTCAGGATAACCTTCCCTTTTTCTATCACATGGATAAGTGTGAACAACAACCAAGAACCATTTAGGCAGCTTGTCTGAACCCTCTGCTTAACCTCTAAACATTCATTAACAGGTAGGGCAGTGCGGTAATTCCCTCCACACCCACTCCTTATATCCAACACTTGGACAAAAACACTGGGGATCAAATCCTGGAGAATCTCCTTACATCTCCTAACCTGGCCCATAAGGGTCCTTGTATTCCTTCCATAAAGCCTTCTCTCTATCAGGACCCTGTTTGCTCCCCAAAACTACACAAAAGCTGCTAGAGCTATAAGTATGTTGAGCATAGTTGCAGATTACCAGGTCAATATACAAAAATCAATTGTATTTCTACATACTACCAACGAACAAATGGAAAATAAAATTAAATGAAACATTTTAAAATGCCAATTAAAATAACATGCAAAATATAAAAATGTTTAGGATTAAGTCTCAAGATAGATGTGAAAGACACTGTTATGAGAATGAAAAGATGTCAAAGACTGTGTGTAAATATTTACAAGCATATGTCTTACTTGCATTCTGAATATATAAAGAACTCTCAAATCTCAACAATAAGGAAAAAACTCAATTTTATAAAATGATAAAAGGTTTGAATAGACACTTCACCAAAAAAAAGATATACATATGGTAAAAAAAAAAAAACCTGAGAATATGTTCAACATTATTAGTCAACAGAAAAATGCAAATTAAAATTATAATAAGATACAACTAGATACCTCTTACAGTGGTTAAAATTTAAAAGACCAAACATAACAAATGTGGGTAAGGATCTGAAAAAACTGAACCTTCATACACTGTTAATGAGAACAACCACTTTGGGAAACAATTTAGCAGTTTCTTAAAAAGTTAAACATACAGCTACCCAATGATCTAGCCATTTCATTCACAGGTATTTACTGAAATGAATAAAAAAGTAAATGTCTATACAAAGACTTACACATATACATTTATGGCCATTTTATTTGTAATAGCCAAAAGCTAGAAACAACCAAATTTCTATGATCAAGTGAATATATTAATATAATGGAATATGAATGAACAACAAAAAAGAATAAACTTTATATAAGAAACCTCCAAATACTTATGCTGAGTGAAAGAAGCCAGAAAAAAATGACTTTCTCTTGTAACATTCTATCTACGTAAAGCTCTAGAAAATGCAAACTGATCATCGTGGGAAAAAGAAAATACCAGTTTGGTGATAGATGGAGATAAGGGAGAACAAAAGGGAAAGATTACCCAGAATCACAAAAAAATTGAGGGGACACTTGTAGAGTGCGATGGATAGGTTCACCATCTTCCATGTAGTTACAATTTCACAATGAATAATATATAAAAGCATAAATTGAAAATGTGCCATTTATTGCATGTCATGTCTACCCTCTCACCACCAATAGAAACATAAATAAAACCCTCCAACCCAGGATTCTAGGCACAGATAATATGACTGGTAAACTCTGTCAACTATTTAAATTCTCAACTTATTTTATGAAGCGAGCTAATCCTGAAACCAAATGACCAAGGACATTAAATGAAAACATAAGTATAGACCCTGACCAGTATTTTCCATGAGTAGAGATGCAAAAATCCTTTTAAAAACAGAAAATGAATACAGCAATATACAGAAAGGATACTATCCCTCAAATGCAATATTGGATTAACATTTTACCATCTCTACACAGACTGATGGATAAAACTATATAACCTTTTCAATAGATAAATTTGATTTAAAAATTCAACACAAATGTATGATTAAAAATTAAACTCGGCTGGACACAGTAGCTCACACCAGTAATCCTAGCACTTTGGGAGGTAGACAAAGGTTGATCACCTGAGGTCAGGAATTCGAGACCAGCCTGGACAACATGTGGAACTTTTATGAATAAGAGTAGCCAATAAAAAACACCTAGCACTTAAAATGCTTATAACATTACAGTACTGAAGGCTATCATCCTAATAATTCTCAACTAACCAGGGATATTCACTCAAACCACTTTTATTCAATATTGTACTAGAGATCCTAGCCACTACAATAACATAAGAAAAAACTGTAATAAAGATTGAAAAGAAAAAAAAAACCACCAGTTATACATACTGAAGAAATAAAATCAAGCTTTTAGAAATTCTTCCAGAAAACAGAAAAATGTTAGCCTTCCCAAAATAACCTTGATATCAACACAAGCCCAAAACAAAATTAGAAGATAATCTCTTTTATAATTACTTATGTGAAAGTCACAAGCACAATATTAGCACATTAAAGCTAGTTATAACAAAATATATCTCAGCTAAGTGAATGAAATGAATACATGGAAGGTTTAATATTTCAAGAATGCAATCAATGTAATTCACTACATATGTATTTCTCTTTCAAAGAACAAAAGAAACTATAATTTCAATAATTAAAAAAATAAAATTCAATATCCATTTATAAAAAAAAATCTCAGCGACCTAGGAAAAAGGGAAATTCCTTAATCTGATTAAGACTATCTAGATGGCAGAGTAGAAACAGCCATGTTCTGAGGCACCCATTGAAAAGAACCATAATAAGACTGTGAATCCCTCACCAGCAATTATGGTATCCAGGTTATCTCATCAGAACTGACCAGAAAGCTCGTGTGATCCATGAAGAGGAAGGAAGAACAGTGTGGTATAGCAGCCCACCTGAGAGCCACAGGGGCAGGTGAACACCCTCCCCACAGCCAACGGAGGCAGTGAGTGAGCATTCCACCCAGCTGGGGAAACCGTGGGTTTTCCACAGAACTGAACAACCTATGGATCAGAAGATCCGACTTGCGAACCCATGCCACCGGGCCCTAGTGTCCGAACCCTGGAGCTCTGCAGATTCTTAATAGCCTTTCAGCTGAATCTGCTGAAGCCTACTGAGCTCCCTACAGGAGGGGCAACCGCACCAGAGCTGCAGCTGTCTGCTGTCTAAGCCATTTCAGCTCCTTGGGGTAGGGGCCTGAGCCCCTAGAGAAAAGGGTGGCAGTAGTCTCTGCAGACCAGCAAACTTAGCCTTTCCTCCAGTGGTTCTGAGGAATCCGGGAAGCCCAGACAATGCGCTTCCCCCAAGTAAAGCATAACCCCTCCACCAATGGACAGTCAAAGTGCTTTGTTAAATGGGTCCTGTTCAGCCGGGCGCAGATGGTGGCTCACGCCTGTAATCCCAGCACTTTGGGAGGCCGAGGCGGGCAGATCACGAGGTCAGGAGATCAAGACCATCCTGGCCAACATGGTGAAACCCCGTCTCTACTAAAAATACAAAAATTATCTGGGTGTGGTGGCACGCACTTGTAATCCCAGCTACTTGGGAGGCTGCGGCAGAAGAATCGCTTGAACCTGGGAGGCAGAGGTTGCAGTGAGCCGAGATGGCACCACTGCACTCCAGCCTGGCCACAATATAGCGAGACTCTGTCTTAAAAAAAAAGGGGGTCCTGTTCCCTATGCCGCTAACTGGGTGAGACCCTCCAACAGGGGTTGTCAGACACCCTATACAGGAGCAATCCTACTGGCATATGCTGGTGCTCCTCAAGGTCAGAGATCCCAGAAGAAGGAGGAGGCACCCATCTTTGCTGTTCTGCAGCCTCCCTGAGTGACATCTCCAGGCACGGGAGCAAACCACATGTATAGGGCCTGAAGTGAACCCCCAGCAAATTGCAGCGGCCATACAGAAGAGGGAACTGACAACTGAAAAAACAACAAGAACGACAACAAAACACAAAGAAACAGAAAGCAACAACAACAGCAGCCTCAAAGATCAAACTGGACAAACTCACAGAGATGAGAAAGAATCAATGAAAAAATGCTGAAAACCCGAAGGGACGGACTGTCACTTCTCCTCCAAATAATCGCAGTGGCTCTCCAGCAAGGGCGCAGAACTAGACAGAGGATGAGACAGACAAAGTGATAGAAGCAGGCTTCAGAAAATGGGTAATAAAAAACTATGCTGAGTTAAAGGAGCATGTTTTAACTCAATGCAAAGAGCTAAGAACCTTGATAAAAGGTTAAAGGAGCTGCTAACTAGAATAACCACTTTAAAGAGGAACATAAATGACCTGATGGAGAAAAAAAACACCACTTGAGAACTTGGTGAAGCATACACAAGTATCAATAGCCAAATCAACAAAGCAGAAGAAAGGATATCAGAGTTTGAAGATCATCTTGCAGAAATAAGGCATGCAGACAAGACTAGAGAAAAAAAATGAAAAGGAATAAACAAAGCTTCCAAGAAATATGGGACTTCATGAAAAGACCGAATCTACAATTGACTGGAGTACCTGAAGGAGATGGGGAGAACAGAAACAAGCTAAAAAACACGCTTCAGGGTATTATCCAGCAGAACTTCCCCAACATAGCAAAAACAGGCCAATACTGAAATTCAGGAAATGCGGAAAACACTAAGATACTCCACAAGAAGATCAACACAAAGACACTTAATCATCAGATTCTCCAAGGTCAAAATAAAGGAAAAAATATTAACAACAGCCAGAAAGAAAGGCCAGGTCACCTACAAAGGAAGCCAATCAGAAGCCAGAAGAGACTAGGGGCCAATATTCAACATTCTTAAAGAAAAGAGTTTTCAACCCAGAATTGCATATCCAGTGAAACTAAGCTTCATAAGCAAAGGAGAAATAAAATCCTTTCCAGACAAGCAAATGCTGAGGGATTTTATTACCACCAGGCCTGCCTTGCAAGAGCTCCTGAAAGAAGCACTAAATATGGAAAGGAAAAACCAGTACCAGCTATTGCAAAAATACACCAAAATATAAAGACCAATGACACTACGAAGAAACTGCATCAACTAGCGTGCACAATAACCAGATAGCGTCATGATGAGAGGATCAAATTCACACATAACAATATTAACTTTAAATGTAAATGGGCTAAATGCCCCAATTAAGACACAGACTGGCAAACTGGAAAGAGTGAAGATCCTTCAGTGTGCTGTATTCAAGAGACTGATTTCATGTGCAAAGACACACATAGGCTCAAAATAAAGGGATGGAGGAAAATTTACCAAGCAAATGGAAAGCAAAATAAAGCAGGGGTTGCAATCCTAGTCTCTGACAAAACAGAATTTAAACCAACAAAGATCAGAAAAGACAAAAGAAGGTCATTACATAATGGTAAAGGGAACAATTCAAAAAGAAAAGTTCACTATTTGAAGTATATATGCACCCAACACAGGACACCCAAATTCATAACATACGTTCTTAGAGACCTACAAAGAGTCTTAGACTCCCACACAATAATAGTGAGAGACTTTACCACCTCACTGTAAGTACTGGACAGATCAATGAGAGAGAAAATTAATAACCATATTCAGGACTTGAACTCAGCTCTGGATCAAGTGGACCTAATAGACACCTACAGAACTCTCCACCCCAAATCAACAGAACATACAATCATCTCGGTGCCACATGGCACTTATTCTAAAATCGACCACATAATTGGAAGTAAAACACTCCTTACCAAATGCAAAAGAACAAAAATCATAACAAAGAGTCTCTCAGACCACAGTGCAATCAAATTAAAACGCAGGATTAAAGAAGCTCACTGAAAACCATACAATTACATGGAAATTGAACAATCTGCTCCTGAATGACTCCTGGGTAAATAATGAAATTAAGGCAGGGATCAAGTTCTTTGAACCCAGTAAGAACAAAGAGACAACATACCAGAATCTCTGGGACACAGCTAAAGCAGTGTTAAGAGGGAACTTTACAGCACTAAATGCCCACATCAGAAAGCTAGAAAGATCTCAAATTGACACCCTAAACTCACAATTTAAAGAGCGAGAGGGGCAAGAGCAAACTAAGAGCAGATCTCTTTGAAGTACAAAGAGGAGCCGGTACCATTCCTTCTGAAACTATTCCAAACAATTGAAAAGGAGGGACTCCTCCCTAACTCATTTTATGAAGCCAGCATCATCTTGATACCAAAACCGGAAAGAAACACAACAACAACAAAAAACTTCAAGCCAATATCCCTGATGAACATTGATGTGAAAATCCTCAATAAAATGCCGCCAAAACAAATCCAGCAGCACATCAAAAAACTTACCCAACACAATCATGTAGGATTCATCCCTGGGATGCAAGGCTGGTTCAAAATATGCAAATCAATAAACATAATCCATCACATAAACAGAACCAAAGACAGAAACCACGTGATTATCTGTTCCTATCCTTTGCCCACTTCTTAATGGGTTTTTTTTCCTTGTATATTTGTTTAAGTTTTTTCTAGATTCTGGGTATTGGCCCTTTGTCAGATGGATGGATTGCAAAAATTTTCTCCCATTCTGTAGGCTGCCTGTTCACTCTGATGATAGTTTCTTTTGCTGTGAGGAAGCTCTTTAATTAGATCCCATTTATCAATTTTGGCTTTTATTGCCATTGCTTTTGGTGTTTTAGTCATGAAGTTTTGCCCATGCTTATGTCCTCAATGGTATCGCCTAGGTTTTCTTCTAGGGTTTTTATGGTTTTAGGTCTTACATTTAAGTATTTAATCCATCTTGAGTTAATTTTTGTATGAGGTGTAAGGAAGGAGTCTAGTTTCACTTTTATGCATATGGCTAGCCACTTTTCCCAACACCATTTAATAAATAGGGAATCCTGTCCCCATTGTTTTTGTGAAGTTTGCCAAAGATAAGATGGCTGTAGATGTGTGGCGATATTTCTGAGGACTCCATTCTGTTCCACTAGCCTATATATCTGTTTTGGTACCAGTAATATGCTGTTTTAGTTACTGTAGGCTTTGTAGTACAGTTTGAATTCAGGTAGCATGATGCCTCCAGCTTTGTTCTTTTTGCTTAGGATTGTCTTGGCTATACAGCCTCTTTTTTGGTTGCATATGAAATTTAAAGTAGTTTTTTCAATTCTGTGAAGAAAGTTAACGGTAGCTTGATTGGGATAGCACTGAATCTATAAATTACTTTGGGCAGTATGGTCATTTTCACAATATTGATTCTTCCTATCCATGAGCTTGGAATGTTTTTCCATTTCTTTGTGTCCTCTCTTATTTCCTTGAGCAGTGGTTTGTAGTTCTACTTGAAGAGGTCCTTCACATCCCTTGTAAGTTGGATTCTTAGTATTTTATTCTCTTTGTAGCAATTGTGAATGGGAGTTCACTCAATATTTTACTCTCTGTTTCTCTATTATTGATGTATAGAAATTCTTGTGATTTTTGCACATTGATTTTGTATCCTGAGACTTTGCTGAAGTTGCTTATCAGCTTAAGGAGATTTTGGGCTGAGACAATGAGGTTTTCAAAATATACAATCATGTTATCTGCAAAGACAGACAACCTGATGTCTTCTTTTCCTATTTGAATACCCTTTATTTCTTTCTCTTGCCTGATTGCCCTGGCCAGAACTTCCAATACTATGTTGAATAGGAGTGGTGAGAGAGGGCATCCTTGTCTTGTGCCGGTTTTCCAAGGGAATACTTCCAGCTTTTGCCCATTCAGTATTATACTGGCTGTGGGTTAGTCATAAATAGCACTTATTATTTTGAGATATGTTTCATCAATATCAAGTTTATTGAGAGTTTTTAGCATGAAGGGCTGTTGAATTTTATCAGAGGTCTTTTCTGCATCTATTTAGATAATCATGTGGTTTTCATCATTGCTTTGGTTTACATGATGGATTGTGTTTATTGATTTGCATAGGTTAAACCAGCCTTGTATCCCAGGGATAAAGTCGATCTGATTATGGTGGATAAGACTTTTGATGTGCTGCTGGATTTGGTTTGCCAGTATTTTATTGAGGACTTTTGCATTGATGTTCGTATCAGGGATATTGGCCTGAAATTTTCTTTTTTTGTTGTGTCTCTCTCAGGTTTTGGTATCAGGATGATAGTGGTCTCAAAAAATGAGTTAGGGAGGATTCGTTTTCTTTCTCTTGTTTGGAATAGTTTCAGAAGGAATGGTACCAGCTCCTCTTTGTACTTCTGGTAGAATTTGGCTGTTAATCTGTCTGGTCCTGGGTATTTTTTGGTTGGTAGGCTATTAATTACTGCCTCAATTTCAGAACTTGTTATTGGTCTATTCAGGGATTCAACTTCTTCCAGGTTTAGTCTTGGGAGGGTGTATGTGTCCAGGAATTTATCCATTTCTTCTAGATTTTGTAGTTTGAGTAGAGGTGTTTATAGCATTCTCTGATGGTAGTTTGTATTTCTGTGGGATTAGTGGTGATATCCCCTTTATCATTTTTATAATGTCTATTTAATTCTTCTCTCTTTTCTTCTTTATTAGTCTGGCTATCGATTTATTTTGTTAATGTTTTCAAAAAAGCAACTTCTGATTCATTGATTTTTTGAAGGGATTTTCTTGTCTCTAGCTCTCATCTTAGTTATTTCTTGTCTTCTCCTAGCGTTTGAATTTGTTTGCTCTTGCTTCTCTAGTTCTTTTATTGTGATGATAGGGTGTCAATGTTAGATCTTTCCCGCTTTCTCCTGTGGGCATTTTAGTGCTATAAATTTCCCTCTAAACACTGCTTTAGCTGTGTCCCAGAGATTCTTCTATGTTGTGTCGGTTTTCATAGGAATCAAAGAACTTACTGATTTCTGCCTTAATTTTGTTATTTACCCAGTAGTCATTCAGGAGCAGATTGTTCAGTTTCCACATAGTTATGCGGTTTTGAGTGAGTTTCTTAGTCCTGAGTTCTAATTTGATAATACTGTGGTCTGAGAGACTATTATGATTTCCGTTCTTTTGCATTTGCTGAAGAGTGTTTTACTTCCACTATGTGGTCAATTTTAGAATAAGTGAAATGTGGTGCTAAGAAGAAAGTATATTCTGTTGGTTTCAGGTGGAGAGTTCTGTAGATGGCTATTAGGTCCATTTGGTCCAGAGCTGAGTTCACGTCCTGAATATCTCATTAATTTTCTGTCTCACTGATCTAATATTGACAGTGGGGTGTTAGAGTCTCCCACTATTATTGTGTGAGAGTCTAAGTCTCCTTGTAGATCTCTAAGAACTTGCTTTACGAATCTGGGTGCTCCTGTATTGGGTGCATATATATTTAGGATAGTTAGCTCTTGTTGTTGCACTGATCCCTTTACCATTATATAATGGTAAAGCCCTTCTTTGTCTTTTTTTATCTTTGTTGGTTTAAAGTCTGTTTTATCAGAGACTAGGATTGCCACCCCTGCATTTTTTTTTTGCTTTCCATTTACTTAGTAAATATTCCTCCATCCCTTTATTTTGAGCCTATCTGGGTCTTTGCACGTGAGATCAGTCTCCTGAATACAGCACATCAACGGATCTTGACTCTTTATCCAATTTACCAGTCTGTGTCTTTTAATTGGGGCATTTAGCCTGTTTACATTTAAGGTTATATAAATATTATGTGTGAATTTGATCCTGTCATTATGATACTAGCTGGTTATTTTGTCCATTAGTTGATGCAGTTTCTTCATACTATTGACAGAATTTACAATTTGGTATGTTTTTGCGGTGGCTGGTACTGGTTTTTCCTTTCCATATTTAGTGCTTCCTTCAGGAGCTCTTGTGAGGAAGGCCAGGTGGTGACAAAATCTCTCAGCCTTTGCTTGTCTGTAAAGGATTTTATTTCTCCTTTGCTTATGAAGCTTAATTTGGCTGGATATGCAATTCTGGATTGAAATTTTTCTTTCAGAATGTTGAATATTGGCCCCCACTCTCTTCTGGCGTGTAGGATTTCTGCTGACAGATCCGCTGTTAGTCTGACGGCCTTCCCTTTGTGGGTAACCTGACCTTTCTCTCTGGCTGCCCTTAACATTTTCTCCTTCATTTCAACCTTGATGAATCTGACGATTATGTGTCTTGGGGTAGTATCTTCTCTAGTAGTATCTTTGTGGTGTTCTCTGTATTCCTTGAATTTGAATGTTGGCCTGTCTTGCTAGGTTGGGGAAGTTCTCCTGGATAATATCCTGAAGAGTGATTTCCAACGTGGTTCCATTCTCTCTGTCACTTTCAGGTACACCAATCAAACATATGATTGGTCTTTTCACATATTTCTTGGAGGCTGTCTTGTTTCCTTTTCATTCTTTTTTCTCTAATCTTGTCTTCACACTTCATTTCACTAAGTTGATCTTCAATCTCTGATATCATTTATTACGACTGATCGATTTGCCTATTGGTATTGTGTATACTTCACGAAGTTGTTGTGCTATGTTTTTCAGCTCCATAAGCTAACTTATGTTCTTCTCTAAACTGGTTACTCTAGCTAGCAATTCATCTAGTTAGCAATTCATCTAACATTTTTTCAAGGTTCTTATCTTCTTGCATTGGGTTAGAACAGCTCCTTTAACTCAGAGAAGTTTGTTATTACCCACCTTCTGAAGCCTACTTTTGTCAATTCATCAAACTCCTTCTCAGTTCAGTTTTGTTCCCTTGCTGGCAAGGAGTTGTGATCTTTGGAGAAGAAGAGGGATTCTAGCTTTTGGAATTTTCAGTCTTTTGTGCTGGTTCCTCCCCAACTTCGTGGATTTATCAACTTCGTGGATTTATCTACCTTTGTTCCTTGATGTTGGTGACCTTCGGATGGGGTCTCTTGGTGGATATCCTTTTTGTTGATGTTGATGCTATTCCTTTCTGTTCATTAGTTTTCCTTCTAACAGTCAGGCCCCTCTGCTGAAGGTCTGCTCTAGTTTGCTGGAGGTCCACTCCAGACCCTCTTTGCCTGGGTATCACCAGCGGAGGCTGCAGAACAGCAAAGATTGCTACCTGTTCCTTCCTCTGGAAGCTTCGTCCCAGAGGGGCACCTGTCAGATGCCAACCGGAGCTCTCCTGTATGAGGTGTCTGTCAACCCTTGCTGGGAGATGTCTCCCAGTCAGGAGGCATGAGAGTCAGGGACCCACTTGAGGAGGCAGTGTATCCCTTAGCAGAGCTCGAGTGCTGTGCTGGGGGATCTGCTGCTCTCTTCAGAGCTGGCAGGCAGGAACGTTTAAGTCTGCTGAAGCTGTGTGCAGAGCCGCCCCTTCCCCCAGGTGCTCTGTCCCAGGGAGATGGGAGTTTTATCTATAAGCGCCTGACTGGGGCTGCTCTTGGGCAGTTTTTTATAGTAATGTGAGAATGGACTAATACAATATTCTATATTTAATATTTTAGATTTTGTCAAATGCCTCTTATGCATCTATTGAGATAGCCGTATTTTTGTCCTTCTTTTTGTTAATGTAGTGTATGACCTCCACTGCTTTGCAGAAGTTAAACCAACCTTGCATCCCAGAAATAAATCCAACTTGATCATGATAACAGATCCTTATAATGTGTCACTGAATTTAATTTGCTAGCATTTTATTGAGAATGTCTGCATCTATGTTTACCAGGAATATTGGCCTCTAATTTTCTTATAATGTACTCATTTGTCTATGGTATCAGGGTAATACAGGCCTCTTAAAATGAGTTTGAAAGTTTTATCTACTCCTCAATTTTTTGGAAGAATTTCAGAAGCACTGGTATTACCTCTTCTTTAAATGTTTGTAAAGTTCAGATGTGAAACCATAAAGTCCTGAACTTTTTCAGATAAGAGCTATTTTTATTCTTGACTTAATCGCCTTACTTGTTATTGTTATTTTAAGCTTTTCTATTTCTTCATGATTCACTCTTGGTAGTTGTACATTTCCAGGATCTTATCCATGTGTTTTAGGTTATGTAATTTGTTTGTGCATATTTGTTCACAGCACCCTCTTGTCATCTGTATTTCTGTGGTATCACCTGTATTGCCTACTCTTTCATTTTTTATTTTATATATTTCACTCTTGTGTAATTTTTCTTAGTTAAAAGTTTGTGAACTACTTATCTTTTGAAAAAAATCAATTCTGTTTTGTTCATCCATCCTATTGTTTCACAGTTTCTATTTCACTTATTTCAGTTCTGGCGTTTTTTTTTCCTTTGCTACTATAAGCCAGGGATTTATATTGTTGTTTTTTCTAGTTCTTTGAGGTGCAGCATTAGACTGTTTTAGTGGGATCTTTCTTATTTTTGATATGTGTGTTTATTGCTATAAACTTCTCTTAGAAATGCTTTTGTCGTAGAAACTCTACAAGCCAGAAGAAAGTGGGGGCCAATATTCAACATTCTTAAAGAAAAGAATTTTAAACCCAGAATTTCACATACAGCCAAACTAAGCTTCATAAGTGAAGGAGAAACACAGACCTTTACAGACAAGCAAATGCTGAGAGATTTTGTCACCACCAGGCCTAGCCTAAAAGAGCTCCTGAAGGAAGCACTAAACATGGAAAGGAAAAACTGGTACCAGCCACTGCAAAAACATGCCAAATTGTAAACACCATCAAGGCTAGGAAGAAACTGGATCAACTAAAGAGCAAAATAACCAGCAAACATCATAATGACAGGATCAAATTCACACATAACAATTATACTAAGCTTAAATGTAAATGGGCTAAATGCTCCAATTAAAAGACACAGAATGGCAAATTGGATAAAGAGTCAAGACTCAACAGTGTGCTGTATTCAGGAAAACCATCTCATGTGCAGAGACGCACATAGCTAAAGGGAAAGAGGAAGATCTACCAACAAATGGAAGGTTGCAATCCTAGTCTCTGATAAAATAGACTTTAAACCAACAAAGATCAAAAGAGACAAAGAAGGCCATTACATAATGGTAAAGGGATCAATTCAACAAGAAGAACTAACTATCCTAAATATACATGCACCCAATACAGGAGCACCCAGATTCATGAAGCAAGTCCTAAGTGATCCCCAAAGAGACTTAGACTCCCACACAATAATAATGGGAGACTTTAACACTCCACTATCAACATTAGACAGATAAATGACACAGAAAGTTAACAAGGATATGAAGGAATGGAACTCAGCTCTACACCAAGACGACCTAATAGACATCTACAGAACTCTACACCCCAAGTCAACAGAATATACATTTTTTTCAGCACCACACCATACCTATTCCAAAATTGACCACATAGTTGGAAGTAAAGCTCTCCTCAGCAAATGGAAAAGACCAGAAATTATAACAAACTGTCTCTCAGAACAGAGTGCCATCAAACTAGAACTCAGGATTAAGAACCTCACTCAAAACTGCTCAACTATATGGAAACTGAACAACCTGCTCCTGAATGACTACAGGGTACATAACAAAATGAAGGCAGAAATAAAGATGTTCTTTGAAACCAATGGAACAGAGACACAACAAACCAGAATCTCTGGGACACATTCAAAGCAGTGTGTACAGGGAAATTTGTAGCACTAAATGCCCACAAGAGAAAGCAGGAAAGATCTAAAATTGACACCCTAACATCACAATTAAAAGAAGTAGAGAAGCAAGAGCAAACACATTCAAAAGCTAGCAGAAGGCAAGAAATAACTAAGATCACAGCAGAACTGAAGGAAATAGACACACAAGAAACACTTCAAAAAATCAATGAATCCAGGAGCTGTTTTTTTTGAAAAGATCAACAAAATTGATAGACTGCTAGCAAGACTAACAAAGAAGAAAAGAAAGAAGAATCAAATAGACGCAATAAAAAATAATGTGATATCATCACCGATCCCACAGAAATACAAACTTCCATCAGAGAATACTATAAACACTTCTACGCAAATAAACTAGAAAATCTAGAAGAAATGTATGAATTCCTGGACACATACACCCTCCCAAGACTAAACCAGGAAGAAGTTGAATCTCTGAATAGACCAATAACAGGTTCTGAAATTGAGGCAATAATTAATAGGTTACCAACCAAAAAAATTCCAGGACCAGATGGATTCACAGCCGAATTCTACCAGAGACACGAGGAGGAACTGGTACCATTCCTTCTGAAACTATTCCAATCAATAGAAAAAGAGGGAATCCTCCCTAATTCATTTTATGAGGCCAGCATCATCCTGATACCAAAGCCTGGCAGAGACACAACCAAAAAAGAGAATTTTAGACCAATATCCTTGATGAACATTGATGCAAAAATCCTCAATAAAATACTGGCAAACTGATTCCAGCAACACATCAAAAAGCTTATCCACCACGATTAAGTGGGCTTCATCCCTGGGATGCAAGGTTGGTTCAACATATGAAAATCAATAAATGTAATCCAACATATAAACAGAATCAAAGACAAAAACCACATGATTATCTCAATAGATGCAGAAAAGGCCTTTGACAAAATTCAACAACCTTCATGCTAAAAACTCTCAATAAATTAGGTATTGATGGGACGTATCTCAAAATAATAAGAGCTGTCTATGACAAACCCACAGCCAATATCATACTGAATGGGCAAAAACTGGAAGCATTCCCTTTGAAAACTGGCACAAGACAGGGATGCCCTCTCTCACCACTCCTATTCAACATAGTGTTGGAAGTTCTGGCAAGGGCAATCAGGCAGGAGGAGGAAATAAAAGGTATTCAGTTAGGAAGACAGGAAGTCAAATTGTCCCTGTTTGCAGAGGACATGATTGTGTATCTAGAAAACCCCATCGTCTCAGCCCAAAATCTCCTTAAGCTGATTAGCAACTTCAGCAAAGTCTCAGGATACAAAATCAATGTGCAAAAATCACAAGCATTCTTATACACCAATAACAGACAAACAGAAAGCCAAATCATGAGTGAACTCCCATTTACAATTGATACAAATAGAATAAAATACCCGGGAATCCAACTTACAAGGGATGTGCAGGACCTCTTCAAAGAGAACTACAAACCACTGCTCAATGAAATAAAAGAGGATACAAATATATGGAAGAACATTCCATGCTCATGGGTAGGAAGAATCAATATCGTGAAAATGGCCATACTGCCCAAGGTAATTTATAGATTCAATGCCATCCCCATCAAGCTACCAATGACTTTCTTCACAGAATTGGAAAAAACTACCTTAAAGTTCATAGGGAACCAAAAAAGAGCCCGCATCGCCAATCAATCCGAAGCCAAAGAACAAAGTTGGAGGCATCATGCTACCTGACTTCAAACTATACTACAAGGCTACGGTAACCAAAACAGCACGGTACTGCTACCAAAACAGAGATATAGACCAATGGAACACAACAGAGCCCTTAGAAATAATGCCGCTTATCTACAACTATCTGATCTTTGACAAACCTGACAAAAAAAGCAATGTGGAAAGGATTCCCTATTTAATAAATGGTGCTGGAAAAACTGGCTAGCCATATGTAGAAAGCTGAAACTGGATCCCTTCCTTACACCTTATACAAAAATTAATTCAAGATGGATTAAAGACTTACATGTCAGACCTAAAACCATAAAAAAACTAGAAGAAAACCTAAGCAATACCATTCAAGACATAGACATGGGCAAAGACTTCATGTCAAAAACACCAAAAGCAATGGCAACAAAAGCCAAAATTGACAAATGGGATCTAATTAAACTAAAGAGCTTCTGCCCAGCAAAAGAAACTACCATCAGAGTGAACAGGCAACCTACAGAATGGGAGAAAATTTTTGCAACCTACTCATCTGACAAAGGGCTAATATCCAGAATCTACAATGAAATCAAACAAATTGACAAGAAAAAAACAAACAACCCCATCAAAAAGTGGGCGAAGGACGTGAACAGACACTTCTCAAAAGAAGACATTTATGCAGCCAAAAAACACATGAAGAAATGCTAATCATCACTGGCCATCAGAGAAATGCAAATCAAAACCACAGTGAGATACCATCTCACACCAGTTAGAATGGCCATCATTAAAAAGTCAGGAAACAGGTGCTGGAGAGGATGTGGAGAAATAGGAACACTTTTACACTGTTGGTGGGACTGTAAACTAGTTCAACCATTGTGGAAGTCAGCGTGGTGATTCCTCAGGGATCTAGAACTAGAAATACCATGTAACCCAGCCATCCCATTACTGGGTATATACCCAAAGGATTATTAATCATGCTGTTATAAAGACACATGCACACGTATGTTTACTGCAGCACTATTCACAATAGCAAAGACTTGGAACCAACCAAAATGTCCAACAATGATAGACTGGATTAAGAAAATGTGGCACATATACACCATGGAATACTATGCAGCCATAAAAAAGGATGAGTTCATGTCCTTTGTAGGGACATGGATGAAGCTGGAAACCATCATTCTCAGCAAACTATCACAAGGATAAAAAACCAAATACCGCATCTTCTCACTGATAGGTGGGAATTGAACAATGAGAACACTTGGACACAGGAAGGGGAACATCACACACTGGGGACTGTTGTGGGGTGGGGGGGAGGGGGGAAGGATAGCATTACGAGATATACCTAATGCTAAATGACAAGTTAGTGGGTGCAGCACACCAACATGGCACATGTATACATATGTCACAAACCTGTACGTTGTTCACATGTACCCTAACACTTAAAGTATAATAAAATAAAATAAAATAAAATAAAATAATATAAAATAAAATAAAATAAAATAAAATAAAATAAATGCTTTTGTTGCATCCCATAAGTTTTGTTATGTAGTATTTTCATTTGTTTCAAGATATTTTTAATTTCCCATTTCAGTTTTACTCTTGGTTGTTTAGGGCCAAGTAAATTTGTGCAAATTTATAAATGTTGCAATATTCCTTCTGTTATGAATTCTATTTTCATACCGCTGCGACTGGAGATGATATTTGGCATAATTTCAATCTTCTTAAATTTGTTAAGATTTATTTTCTGGTCTGACATATGATCTATCCTGGAGAAATTTGCAAAAGTGCTCGAGAAAAATGTGGATTCTGCTACTGTTGGATAGAAGGCTGAAATGCTCTATGTATGTCTGTTACATTTGGTCTAAGATGTAGGACAAGTTCTATATCATTTTCTGTCTGGATGATCTGTTCATTATTTAAAGAGGAATACTAAAGTCTTCACTACTACTATATTGCAGTCTATCTCATTCTTCAGATTTATTAACATTTACTTTATTTAGGTACTCCGATGTTGGGTACAGATATATTTAAAATTGTTATATCTTCTTCATAAATTGACCCCTTTCCATTATATAATGACCTTTTCTGTGTCTTTTATAATTTTTATTTAAATTCTATTTCATTTGATATAAATATAGCTACTCTTGATTTCTTTTGGTTTCCATCAGCATGGATTATCTATTTCTATCCTGTCACATTCAATCTGTATGTGCCCTTAAAGGTGAGAGTGATTCTCTTGTAGGCAGAGCATACTTGGGTCTTGTTTTCTGATTCAGTCACTATCTTTTCTTTGAAGAATTTAATCTATTAATATCCAAGGTAATTATTTATAGGTAAGGATTTATTATTGCTACATTGTTCATTGTTTTCCAGTCGTTTTGTAATTCTTTTTTCCTTTCTTGCTGTCTTCATTTATGGTTAGATGATTTTCTCTAGTGCTATGCTCTGATTCCTACTTTTTATCTTAAGTGTATCTAGCATAGTTTTTCTTTATAGTAACCAAGACATTTACATGAAACATCTTACAGTTAGACTATTTTAAGCTGATAACTTCGGTTTGATTGCATAAAGTAACTCTACACTGTTATTCCATCCCCCAATAATATTTTATGATTTCATGTAGTAATTTACATTTTTTTTTTTTTTTTTTTACATCTTCACCTTCCCACTGTTGAGTATGATGTTAATTTTGGGCCTATCATATATGACCTTTATTGTGCTCAGGTACATTCCCTCTATACCTAACTTGCTGAGGGTTTTTATCATAAAAAATGTTAAAGTTTCTCTAATGCTTTTTCTGCATTTATTGAGATAATCACATGGTTTTTATAATTTATTCTATTAATGTATGACATTTATCAACTTGCAAATGTTAAACCACAGACACAAATGCATCCCAGGAATACATCCTGCTTGATCATGGTGTATGATATTTTTCATGTATTGGTTTGCTAGTATTTCATTGATAACTTCTGCATCTGTCTTCATCAACAATATTGGCCTGCATTTTTTTTCTTCTTGTAGTGTCTTTGATTATGGTATCATGGTAATAATGGCCTCTTAAAATGAGTCTGGAAGTTTTCTCTCATCAATTTTCAATTTTTTGAGAGAGCCTGAGAAACACTGGTGTTTATTCTTTAAATATTTGGTAGAATTCACTACTAAAGGCATCAGGTCCTGGGTTGTTTTTTGGGCAGCCTATGATTGCCGATTCAACCTCCTTAATTATTAGTAGTTTATACAGATTTTCAACTTCTCCATGATTCCGTCTTCATAAGATGTATGTTTCCAGGAATTTAGATTATCTAATTTGTTGGCATATGATTGTTCATAGTTGTCTCTTATGATCCTTCATATTCCACTGATATAAGATGCAATGTCTCCTCTTTCATTTCTGATTTTATTTCTTTAACTCTTCACTATTTTTTCAGTCTAGCTAAAGGTTTGTCAATTTTATCTTTAAAAAAACAACTCTTAGCTTTGTTTATCTCTTCTATTGTTTTTATAATTTCTATTTCATTTATTTCTGCTCGGATTTTTAAAATTTCATTCATTCAACTAACTTGGGGCTTAGTGTGTTATTTTTCTAGTTCCATGAAGTGTAACACTAGATTGTTTGAGATTTTTCTTCTTTTATGTGTAGGCATCTACTGCTATAAACTTTACTCTTATGATTTGCTGCAACCTATACAAATTGATATGTTGGGTGTCCACTTTCATTAGTGTCAAGGTATTGTTTAACTGTCCTTTAAATTTCTTCTTTGACCCACTGATTATTGAGAAGCGTGTTGTTTAATTTCCATATATTTGTAATTTTTTGAAATTCTTCCTATTAATGATTTATAATTTCATACCATTGTGGTTAAAAGACACTTGATATCACTTAAATCCTCTTAAATGTATTACGATTTGTTTTCTAGACTAACGTGGTATACCGTGGAGAATGTTTAGCATATGCTTAAGAAGGATGTGTGTTCCGATGTTGTTGGATGAACTATTCTGATATATGTTTGTTAGGTACAGTTGCTTTACTGTGTGATTGAAGTCCACGCATCAAATTATAAATCAAATTCTATATTGATTTTCTAAGTCGATGATGTATTTATTGATGAATGTGAAATACTGAAGTCCTATACTATTATTGTCTTACAGTCTTGTCTCTCCCTTCAGATTAATATTTGCTTTATGTATTTACGTGTTCTGATATTGGGTGCATATCTGTTTACAACTGTTTTAACTTCTTGATTAACCGACACTCTTATCATTATATAATAATCTTCTGTGCCTCTTCTCACAATTTTTTATTTGATGTCTAATTCATCTAAGTATAACAACCTCTGCTCTCTTTTCGTTTCCATTTTCATAGACTATCTTTTCCCATTTCTTCACTTTCAGTCTATTTGTGTCCTTAAAGATGAAATAAATCTCTTATTAACAGCACATGGTTTGGACTTTTTTTTAAATCCATTCAGCTGCTCTGTGTCTTCTGATGGGATAATTTAATCCATTGACATTTAAACCACTTGTTTGATAGATAAAGACATACAACTGCCATTTTGTTCATTGTTTTATGGTAGCTTTGCAGATTCTTTGTTCCTGTCTTCCACTCTACCTGTCTTCCTCTGTAATTTAATGATTCTCTGTTGTGGTATGCTTTGATTTCTTACTTATCTTCTATGCATCTACTGTAGCTCTTTCATTTGTGGTTACCACAAGGCTTACATAAAACATATTACGGTTGTATCAGGCTATTTTTAAGCTGATAACCTCAATAACATACAAGAAGTCTACAATTTTATTACCCACCAACATATTGTTACTGATGTCAAAATTTACGTTTTATATATTGTATATCACTCATTGTAAATATACCTATTTTAACAGCTTTATATTTAACTTTCTTACTAAAGATATAATTGATTTACACACCACCTTTGTAGCATTACATACAGCATTCTGAATCTGACTACATACTTACTTTCACCAGTGAATTTTATACATTTATATGTTTTCATATTACCAATTACCATCCTTTTCTTTCAGCTTAAAGAATTCCCTTTCACACTTCTTATAAGGCAAGTCTAGTGAACTTCCTCAGTTCTTATTTGTCTGGGAAAGTCCTTATCTCGCCTTCATTTCTGAGGGACAACTTTATGGTTCCTAGTTTTTTTTTCTTTCTTTGAGCAAGAAATTTTTGTTTGCTTTTTTTTTTTTTTCTTTCACTCTATACCTGACCTTCAAGGTTTCTCCTGAAAAATCTAATGATAGCCATATTGGAGTTCTCTCTTATGAGATTTGCTTCTTTTCTCTTGCTGCTTTCAGGATCCTCTCTGTCTTAACGCTTTTGAGAGTTTTACTATGTCTTATTGTAGCATTGTTTCAGCTGAACATAACTGGAGACCTTTGAGCTTCCTATGTGTGGATATTTATATCTGTCCCTAGTTTAGGAAAGTTTTCTGTCATTATTTCTTTAAATACATTCACTACTCCTTTCTCTCTCTGTGTTCCTTCTGGAACTCCCATAATGCAAAGATTGGTTTGCTTCACTGCCCCATAATTCTCACAGACTTTCTCATTCTTAAATTCTTTTTTCATTTTGTTCTTCTGACTGGGTAATTTCTAATAACCAGTCTGTGAGCTTACTGATCCTTTCTTCTGCTTGATCAAATCTTATGTTGAAGCTCTCTATATATATCTTTGGTTCAGCCATATTTATAAATTTTTGTTTAAAAATTGAGTTGATTAAAAATGGCTAACAATGGAAAACTGGTATGCAATTTAAGATCTTCCAAAATTAATCATAACTTTAAAAACTGAGTTAATTAAAAATGGCTAACAATGGAAAACTGGTATGCAATTTAAGATCTTCCAAAATTAATCATAACTTCCTTCTCTTGTTCAGATTGTTAATTTGCATAAATCACAACAAAATAATAATTTGAGGAGAAATGAGTCAAAGAGATTCACTCTTCCTTTATTCCTTATCAAATGCGATGTCTTAACAATATTTATATTTACTACTTTCAGTCCTCTGTCTAAAATAGGATTCTTGTCCAAGTGTCTTGGTTCCAGATATGACACTGGGAAATAGAAGAGTACAGAGGGATTGTATATAACTTTGACTGGGAGAGACATTGTAGGCCATATGGTGAAATTTAGTCACAATTCTAATTCTGTCCATAGTGAAATCTCATTCATCCTCTCCTCATGCAAAATTCCTTTACTTCTTTCCTTTGCTTTATTTTGTAATCAAATTGAAAAATCTAAGTGTCTCTAAAACACCTTTAGAAGAGACTTATCAAACAGTAAAGATCAGTATTCCTAAAACTCTGACAGCGGATTGCATATGTATTCAGTTTCCTTTAATGTAGGTGTACAGATATCACTGAGACTTTGGTTGACAAACCTTGCCATAATTTAATAATGTCTTCAGTTACTTGAAGAAGGAATAATTGTAACATAGCACATTCCAGGGATTTCAGCTTCGCTGTATAGATTTATCTAGGAACTTACATAATATATGTAAATAACTAAAGAAGCACTGGTGTGGTAGAAAGCACACAGAAACTACAGAATGAGTTGAATTTCTTATGGTTCTGGTAGCTATTGTGACCTTATCCCAAGACCCTCAGATTCTCTTAGTGTCCTCGCCCTAAAAGCAGGACTGTATACATATTTTTAAGAATTACCAACTTTGTACAGTTCCTTCCACCTTTAAAATTGTGTGATAACCTACACTATTTTAACTCCCATGCCACTTTTAAGTGTGGTCTATAGAGTAGTAACAGCAGCATCTGGGAGTTAGTTAGAAATGCAGAATCTCAGGTCCCACCTTTAGACCTACTAAATCAGAATCGTCAGTCAACAAGATACCTAGGCAATTAAACTGAAATGAAAATAAGAGATGTGCTGCTATAGACTATTTTTTTCAGTTATAACATCAATGTCCAATTGCTTATCAAAAGGAAAGTAAAAGTAAATGACACAGACATTGATTTAAGAAAAGGAAAACATGGCAATTCATGACCCTTAAATATAAGAATAATAGAAGGACAAATTGAACAATGTTATTTCAAATTATGAATTATTTAAATGGTTGGAATTCATCTAGAAAGAAAAAGAGGATTTTAAAACAGTTCATCTCTTTCAGTAATTAAATACAGAAGATAGCCAGCATTCATTAAAAATGTACTACTCTTAATTATAATAGTCTTAATTACATAAATACATTATTCTGCTGGCAGCACTAAGGGATTGACTTGAAGGTATTTTCTTCCTATTTTTTCCACCAAAATTTCCTACCCCACCAAATCCCCCAAATAAACTTAGATTGCACATAGAAAATATGCTTGCCATAAATTTTTAAAATAAATATGTTAGCCTCTTACTCTTCTAAACAGATTGCAATCCTGAAGCCCCTCTTATTAGAGATATTATTGGCATTATTATACACATTTCCAAGATTAAAAAAAAAAAAAAGTACAGAGAGGGTTAGTAAATTGATGAAGATCTTTCCACTAATAAGTGGCTCAGACATGATTAATATCGGGCTGACTCTGAGTCCCTTTCTCCTTCCATTATGCCATACTGTTTCCCTCTTGGAAAAAAAAAAATGCAGGTTTATTTTTAAAGAGCTAAAAGAGCCAAACATTTGTGTTATAAAAGAATTACACTTCCTTTAAAAAGTACCAGAAGACCAGTACCAGGCCAGCTCCTGTGGCCCCAGCCTCCATGCTAGCCAGCACAGATGCAGGATCCAGGCCCATGCCCATGGAATGAGACTCCAAACTGGCCCATACAACCCAAGGCACCAGGCCAGCATCCACAGCTGCAGTCTCCAAGGTGGTCCCTGCAGCCCCAGACTTCAGGATAACCCCAGCGCCAGGCAGGGTCCAGCAGACCCAACATCTAGGCCTGCCTAGTAGATCCCAGTGCTGGGTCCACTCCAAGAGGCCCAGGCTCCAAGACCACACCTGTGGACCCATGCTTCAGATTGTTTCCCACAGATCAAAAACCCAGGCCCACTCCTGCAGATTAAAGTTCCAGGCCTGCCCCAGTGTCCAGCCAGTTCCCATGGATTCAGACTCTAGACCCATCCCAGGGATGCAGCCTCTAGGACCACCCCAGTAGATCCCAGACACCCAGACACCAGGCCTACCCCAGTAGATCCCAGTGACAGGCCAGCCCCCATAGACACAGGTTCCATGCCTCTACAAATCCAGTTAGCAGGCCCACTTACTCTGATGCCAAGCCAGCCCCCATGCACCCAGGATCCAGGCCTGCTCCAGGAGACATAACCTAGTTGTGTCTGGGCACCCAACAGGCTCCTATGAGCTCAGGCACCAGGCCTGACAAACTGCTGACGTGGGCACTAAGCTGGCCTGCCCAAGAATTCTAGTAGCAAGCCCACCCAGAAACACTGGACAGGCTGATTGGCAAAGAGCTTCTGTCAAAGCTAGTCTGTAAAAACTGGCAAAATAATGTACTACTAAATGACTCTAAAGAAATTTATATTTACAAACGACCTGACAATTCAAAATAATTGAGATACATTAAAATTAAATTCTCAAATGGCAAAGACAAAAAGAAATGTTTTTATGCTGCAAGAGAAAAAATGCCTTCCACATACAAGGGGAAACATTATAAGACGATCAGTGGATTTCTCAGCAGAAACCTCGCAGGCTAGGAGAGCATGTGAGAATATTCAAAATGCTGAAAGGGAGAGAAAAAAAAAATCTGCCAACCAAGAATACTACACTCAGCAAGGCTGTCCTTCAGAAATAAAGGAGAGATAAAGACCTACTCAGAAAAAAAGAAGCTTTGAGATTTCATAATTACCAGACTCACTGTATTAGTCAAGGTTCTCTACAGAGACAGAATCAATAGGATATATATAGATAGATATAAATATAGACATATGAGAGGAGATTTATTAAGGCAATTGGCTCATGTAATTATGGAGGCTGAAAAATCTTACAACAGGTTATCTGCAAGCTACAGACTCTGTATGCTGGTAACACAGCTGACTCCTAAGTCCAACAGCCTAGGACAGGGGAGGGGTATAACTCTTGAAGTACAAAGGCCAGAGAGCCTGGAGTACTAACGTTCAAGAACAGGAGAGTATATTCCAGATCCGGGAGAGAGACACAGACCAATTTGTCTTTTCCTTATTCCTTCTCTACCAGCCCATGGCCGATAGGATGATGCCTACCCACACTGACGGCAGAGCTTGCCCACTTAGTCCACTCAGACACACAAACAAATCTTCTCTAGAACATCCTCACAGATATGCCCCAAAACAATGCTTTACCAATTCCCTATGTGTTCCTTGCCCAGTCAATAAGACACCTAAAATTATCCACAACACCTACATTACTAGAAATGCTAAACAGAAATCTAGGTGAAAGTAAAGGATGCTAACTAGCAACATGTAAACTTATGAAAGTATAAAACTCACTGTAAGCTAAGAATATACTCAAATAGAGAACACTCTAATACTATAATGGTGGTACATAAATCACTTTTAACTACAGTATGAAAGTTATAAGAAAAGCATTAAAATAACCATAGATACAATAATCTGTTCATATATACACAATATACAAAAGATGTAAATTGTGACATTAATAACAGAAAATGTGGGGGAAGGAGAAGTTAGCATATAGTTTTAGTAAATGATTAAAGTTAAATCAATTATCAGCTTAAAATAATCTGTTAGAGTGACAAGATGTTTTATGTAGGCCTCATAGTAACCACAAAGAAAAACCCTGTAGTAGATACAAAAGAATAAAGAGAAAGGAACCAAAGCATACTACTACAGAAAAATAAATCCAAAAGAAAGCCAGCCAGAATATAAGAAAAAAAGAATCTACAAACCACCAGAAAACGCAAAATTAGTAGTAGCATATCTTTACCTATCAATACATACCTTGATTTTAAATGGACTGATTCCTGAATCAAAAGACAGAGGGGCTGAATGGATATTTAAAAAAAAAATTAAAAACAAGACTCAACTACATGCTGCCTACAAGAGATTCATTTCATCTGTAAGGACACAAATAGGCTGAATGTGAAAGGTTAGAAAAAGGTACCCCAGGGAAATGGAAACCAAAATAGGGCAGGAGTAGCTGTATTCATAATAAAGTAGACTGAGTCACAAGAGATAAAAAAAAAAAAGTCATTATATAGGCCAGGCATGGTGGCTAATGCCTGTAATCCCAGCACTTTTGGAGGATGAGGCAGGTGGATCACGAGGTCAAGAGATGGAGACCATCCTGGCCAAAATGGTGAAACCCCGTCTCTACTAAAAATACAAAAATTAGCCGGGCGTGGTGGCAGGCGCGCCTGTAGTCCCAGCTACTCAGGAGGCTGAGGCAGGAGAATCGCTTGAACCCAAGAGGCAGAGGTTGCAGTGAGCCAAGATCGCACCACTGCGCTCCAGCCTGGGCAACACAGCGAGACTCCATCTCAGAAAAAAAAAAAAAAAAGTTCATTATATAATTAGAAAGTGGTCAGTTCATCAAGAAAATATAACAATTGTAAGTTTATATGCACTCAACATCAGACCACCTAAATATGTAAACAAATACTACCAGAACTGATGGAGAAATAGACAGCAAAACAGTAACAGTAAAAAACATCAATATCCCAGCTTCGGCAATAAAGAGAACATCCAGTAAGAAAATCAACAATGAAACAACAGAATCAAACAGCACTATGGACCAAATGGACCTCACAGATAAACACAGAATATTCCTTCCAAAAGCAGCAGAATCCACATTCTTTTCAAGTGCACACCAAACATTCCATAATAGATCATATGTTAGCCCACAAAATAAGTTTCAATACATTTAAGAAGATCCAAATGGTATCATTTATTATTTCCAACCACAATGATATGAAATGTGGTAGGAAACCACAACTATGTGGAAATTAAGCAACAGGTTATTCAATAACCAGTGTGTCAAAGAAGGCGGCAAAGGGAAAATAAAACAATGCATTATAAAAGGATGCACCACAACACAATAGAGACCATATATGAAAAGTCTGCAACTAACAACATACACAACAGTAGAAAGTTGAAAGCTTTTCTTCTATGATCAGGAACTAGACAAGCATACCCACTCTCACGACTTCTATTCAACGTAGTTAATGTAAGTCTTTGTTAGAGAAATTAGGCAAGAACAGAAATGAAAACATCAAAATTGGAAAGGAAGAAGTTATATTGTCTTTGTTTGCTGATAGCATCTTATGTATAGAAAACCCTAGCCTCTACAAAAAAAAAAAAAGTTAAAACTAACGAAAGAATTCAGTAAAGTTTTAAGATCCAAAACCATATACAAATATCAATAGCATTTCTACACACTAACAACAAAATATCTGAAAAAAATAAAAAAACAATACCATTTGCCACAGCTACAAACACAGACATACACACACACACACACACACACACACACACACACACACACACACACACACACACACACACACACACACACACAGAGGAATAAATTTAACCAAGGAATTGAAAAACCTGCACACTGAAAAGTATGAAACATGCACACAAAAAAATTTAAGACACAGGAAAATTGAAAGATACCCAGTATTCATGAATTGTAAAAATTTTGGTAAAATGTCCATACTACCCAAAGTGATCTAGAGATTCAATGTAACCACTGTCAAAATTCCAATGGCATTTTTCACAGATTTAGAAAAATCCTAAAATTCACAGGGAACAACGAAAGACCTTAAATAGGAAAACAATTGAGCAAAAAGTACAAAGCTAGATGCATCATATTGCCTGATGTGAAAATCTCCTACAAGGCTACAGCAATCAAAATAGCATGGTACTGGCACAAAAACAGGTACATAGGCCAATAGAACAGAATGGAGACCAGAAATAAATCAACTGATTTTTGACAAAGATGTCAAGAATGCATAACGGAGAAAGAACAGTCCCTTCAACAAATGATATTGGGAAAACTGAAGATCCACATGCAGTAGAATAAATCTGGACTTTTATCTTACATCATATACAAATCAACTCAAAATGGCTTAAGGACTCAAACATACAACCTGAAACTGTGAAACCAGTGGCAGAAATCCTAGGGGAAAAGCTTATTGGGATTGGTCCAGGGAATGGTATTTTGTTTGTTTTTTGTTTTCGTTTTTGAGATGGAGTCTTGCTCTGTCACCAGACTAGAATGCAGTGGCACGATCTCGGCTCACTGTAACCTCTGACTCCCAGGTTCAAGCGATTCTCCTGCCTCAGCCTCCCAAGTAGCTGAAATTAGAGGTGCCTGCCACTACGCCTGGCTAATTTTTATATTTTTAGTAGAGACAGGGTTTCACCATGTTGGCCAGGCTGGTCTCAAACTCCTGACCTCAAGTGATCTGACCGACTCAGCCTCCCAAAGTAGGGAATGGTATTTTGAATATGACCCCAAAAGCACAGGAAACAAAAGCAAAAATAAACAAATGTGCTTCTAGCAAACTAAAAGTCTTTTTCCCAGCAAAGTACACAATCAACAGAGTGAACAGACAGCCTACAGAATGACAGAAAATTATTGCAAACCATACGATAATGGATTGGCTCTGTGTCCCCACCCAAATCTCATTTCAAACTGTAATTCCCCATGTGTCAAGGGAGGGACCTGACAGAAGGTGACTGGATCACGAGGGCAGTTTCCCCCATGCTGTTCTCATGATAGTGAGTGAGTCCTCATAAGGCCTGCTGGTTTTCTAAGGGGCTCTTCCCACTTTGCTCTCTCTTCTCTCTCCTGCCACCATGTGAAGAAGGTCCTTGCTTCCCCTTTACCTTCTGCCATGATTGTAAGTTTCCTGAGGCCTCCCTAGCCATGTGGAACTGTGAGGCAATTAAACCTCTTGCCTTTATAAATTACCTAGTCTTCGGTATTTCTTTAGAGCAGTGTGAAAATGGACTAATACACCATACATTTGATATGACCTTAATACCCAGAATATATAAGGAACTCAAACTACTAAAGAGCAAGAAAATAACCAGGTTAAAAAACAGGCTAAAGACCTGAAAAAGATATTTCTCAAGAAAGGACATAGAAATGGCCAACAGGTATATGAAAAAATGCTCCACATCACTAACCATCAGGAAAATACAAATTATAACCACAATAAGATATCACCTCACACCTGTTAGAATGGCTATTATCAAAAAGATGGAAGATAAGTGTAAATGAGGATGAGAAGAAAATGAAAGCCTTTGCCACTGTTGGTGGGAATGTAAATTAGTACAGGCACAATGCAAAACAGTAAGGGGGTTCCTCAAAAAATTAAAAATAGAATAACCCTTTGAGTCAATAATCCCACTTCTGGGTATATATCAAAAGTATATGAAATTAGGCCGGGTGTGGAGGCTCACGCCTGTAATCTTGGCACTTTGGGAGGCCGAGGCGTGTGGATTGCCTGAGATCAGGAGTTCAAGACCAGCCTGGCCAACATAGTGAAAGCTTGTCTCTACCAAAAATACAAAAAATTAGCTGGGCGTACTGGTAGGTACCTGTAATCCCAGCTACTTGGGAGGCTGAAGCAGCAGAATACCTTGAACCCGGGAGGAGGAGATTGCAGTGAGCAGAGATTGCACCACTGCACTCAAGCCTGGGCAAAAAGAGCGAAGCAAAACTCCGTCTCCAAAAAAAAAAGTAGCGGTGGCTGCAGTACAGTGAATTTTGGTGGACCGCAAATTCAGCTATCTGATTGTTCCTCTGGAAGTTTTGTCTCAGAGAAGTACCTGGCCAAGTGAGGTGTCACTCTGTCCGTACTGGGGGGTGCCTCCCAGTTAGGCTGCTCGGGGGTCAGGGACCTACTTTAGGAGGCAGTCTGCCCATTCTCAGATCTCCAGCTGCATGCTGGGAGAACCACTACTCTCTTCAAAGCTGACAGGGACGTTTAAGACTGCAGAGGTTCCTGCTGTCTTTTTGTTTGTCTACGCCCTGGCCCCAGAGGTGGAGCCTACAGAGGCAGGCAGGCCTCCCTGAGCTGTGGTGGGCTCCACCCAGTTCGAGCTTCCTGGTGGCTTTCTTTACCTAAGCAAGCCTGGGCAATGGCAGGCGCCCCTCCCCCAGCCTCGCTGCGGCCTTGCAGTTTGACCTCAGACTGCTGTGCTAGCAATCAGCGAGACTCCCTGGGCGTAGGACCCTCCAAGCCAGGTGCGGGAAACAATCTCCTGGTGTGCCGTTTTCAAAGCCTATTGGAAAAGTGCAGTATTAGGGTGGAAGTGACCTGATTTTCCAGGTGCCCTCTGTTACCCCTTTCTTTGACTAGGAAAGGGAACTCCCTGACTCCTTGCGCTTCCCCAGTGAGGCAATGCCTCGCCCTGCTTCAACTCACGCACGGTGCGCTGCACTGACTATCCTGCAACAACTGTTTGGCAATCCCTAGTGAGATGAACTCGGTACCTCAGATGGAAATGCAGAAATCACCTGTCTTCTGCGTCACTCACGCTGGGAGCTGTTGACCAGAGCTGTTCCTATTCGGCCATCTTCGCTCCACCCCTCTCCGCTGCTGACACCCAGCAAAACAGGGTCTGGAGTGGACCTCTAGCAAACTCCAACAGACCTGCAGCTGAGGGTCCTGTCTGGTAGAAGGAAAACTAACGAACAGAAAGGACACCCATGCCAAAAACCCATCTGTACATCACCATCATCAAAGACCAAAAGTAGATAAAACCACAAAGATGGGGAAAAAACAGAGCAGCAAAACTGGAAATTCTAAAAAGCAGCGCACCTCTCCTCCTCCAAAGGAACGCAGTTCCTCACCAGCAACGGAACAAAGCTGGACGGAGAATGACTTTGATAAGCTGAGAGAAGAAGGCTTCAGACGATCAAGCTACTCCGAGCTATGGGAGGAAATTCAAACCAAGGGCAAAGAAGTTAAAAATTTTGAAAAAAAAAAATAGATGAATGTATAACTAAGATAACCAATGCAGAGAAAGGCTTAAAGGAGCTGATGGAGCTGAAAGCCAAGTTTTGAGAACTACGTGAAGATTGCAGAAGCCTCGGTAGCCGACGTGATCAACTGGAAGAAAGGGTATCAGTGATGGAAGATCAAATGAATGAAATGAAGCGAGAAGTTTAGAGAAAAAAGAATAAAAAGAAACGAACAAAGCCTCCAAGAAATTTGGGACTATGTGAAAAGACCAAACCTACGTCTCATTGGTGTACCTGAAAGTGACGGGGAGAATGGAACCAAGTTGGAAAACACTCTGCAAGATATTATCCAGGAGAACTTCCCCAATCTAGCAAGGCAGGCCAACATTCAGATTCAGGAAACACAGACAACGCCACAAAGATACTCCTCGAGAAGAGCAACTCCAAGACATATAATTGTCAGATTCACCAAAGTTGAAATGAAGGAAAAAATGTTAAGGGGGCCAGAGAGAAAGGCTGGGTTACCTACAAAGGGAAGCTCATCAGACTAACAGCTGATCTTTCAGCAGAAATTCTACAAGCCAGAAGAGAGTGGGGGCCGATATTCAACATTCTTAAAGAAAAGAATCTTCAACCCAGAATCTCACATCCAGCCAAACTAAGCTTCATAAGTGAAGGAGAAATAAAATACTTTAAAGACAGGCAAATGCTGAGTGATTTTGTCACCACCAAGCCCGCCCTAAAAGAACTCCTGAAGGAAGCACCAAACATGGAGAGGAACAACCAGTACCAGCCACTGCAAAAACATGCCAAATTGTAAACACCATTGAGGCTAGGAAGAAACTGCATCAACTAATGAGCAAAATAACCAACTAACATCATAATGACAGGATCAAATTCACACATAACAATATTAACTTTAAATGTAAATGGGCTAAATGCTCCAATTAAAAGACAAAGACTGGCAAATTGGATAAGGAGTCAAGACCCATCAGTGTGCTGTATACAGGAAACCCATCTCACCTGCAGAGACACACATAGACTCAAAATAAAGGGATGGAGAAAGATCTACCAAGCAAATGGAAAACAAAAAAAGGCAGGGGTTGCAATCCTAGTCTCTGATAAAATAGACTTTAAACCAACAAAGATCAAAAGAGACAAAGAAGGCCATTACATAATGGTAAAGGGATCAATTCAACAGGAAGAGCTAACTATCCTAAATATATATGCACACAACACAGGAGCACCCAGATTCATGAAGCAAGTCCTGAGTGACCTACAAAGAGATTTAGACTCCCACACAACAATAATGGGAGATTTTAACACCCCACTGTCAACATTAAACAGATCACCAAGACAGACAGTTAACAAGGATACCCAGGAATTGAACTGGGCTCTGCACCAAGGGAACCTAATAGACATCTACAGAACTCTCCACCCCAAATCAACAGAATATACATTTTCTTCAACACCACACCACACTTATTCCAAAATTGATCACATAGTTGGAAGTAAAGCTCTCCTCAGCAAATGTAAAAGAACAGAAATTATCACAAACTGTCTCTCAGACCACAGTGCAATCAAACTAGAACTCAGGATCAAGAAACTCACTCAAAACTGCTCAACTACATGGAAACTGAACAACCTGCTCCTGAATGACTACTGGGTACGTAAAGAAATGAAGGCAGAAATAAAGATGTTCTTTGAAACCAATGAGAACAAAGACACAACATACCAGAATCTCTGGGACACATTCAAAGCAGTGTGTAGAGGGAAATTTACAGCACTAAATGACACAAGAGAAAGCAGGAAAGATCCAAAATTGACACCCTAACGTCACAATTAAAAGAACTAGAAAACCAAGATCAAACACATTCAAAAGCTAGCAGAAGGCAAGAAATAACTAAGATCAGAGCAGAACTGAAGGAAATAGAGACACAAAAAACCCTTCAAAAAATTAATGAATCCAGGAGCTGGTTTTTTGAAAAGACCAACAAAATTGATAGACTGCTAGCAAGACTAATAAAGAAGAAAAGAGAGAAGAATCAAATAGACGCAATAAAAAATGATAAAGGGGATATCACCAACGATCCCACAGAAATACAATCTACAATCAGAGAATACTACAAACACCTCTATGTAAATAAACTAGAAAATCTAGAAGAAATGGATAAATTCCTCGACAAATACACCCTCCCAAGACTAAACCAAGAAGAAGTTGAATCTCTGAATAGACCAATAAAAGGCTCGGAAATTGTGGCAATAATCAATAGCTTACCAACCAAAAAGAGTCCAGGACCTGATGGATTCACAGCTGAATTCTACCAGAGGTACAAGGAGGAACTGGTACCATTCCTTCTGAAACTATTCCAATCAATAGAAAAAGAGGGAATCCTCCCTAACACATTTTATGAGGCCAGCATCATCCTGATACCAAAGCCCGGCAGAGACACAACCCAAAGAGAGAATTTCAGACCAGTATCCTTGATGAACATTGATGCAAAAATCCTCAATAAAATACTGGCAAACCGAATCCAGCAGCACATCAAAAAGCTTATACACCATGATCAAGTGGGATTCATCCGTGGGATGCAAGGCTGCTTCAACATATGCAAATCAATAAATGAAATCCAGCATATAAACAGAACCAAAGACAAAAACCACATGATTATCTCAATAGATGCAGAAAAGGCCTTTAACAAAATTCAACAACCCTTCATGCTAAAAACTCTCAATAAATTAGGTATTGATGGGACGTATCTCAAAATAATAAGAGCTATCTATGACAAACCCACAGCCAATATCATACTGAATGGGCAAAAACTGGAAGCATTCCCTTTGAAAACTGGCACAAGACAGGGATGCCCTCTCTCACCACTCCTATTCAACATAGTGCTGGAAGTTCTGGCCAGGGCAATCAGGCAGGAGAAGGAAATAAAGGGTATTCAATTAGGAAAAGAGGAAGTCAAATTGTCCCTGTTTGTAGATGATATGATTGTATACCTAGAAATCCCCATTGTCTCAGCCCCAAATCTCCTTAAGCTGATAAGCAACTTCAGCAAAGTCTCAGGATACAAAATCAATGTACAAAAATCACAAGCATTCTTGTACATCAATCACAGAGAAACAGAGAGCCAAATCATGAGTGAACTCCCATTCACAATTGCTTCAAAGAGAATAAAATACCTAGGAATCCAACTTACAAGGGATGTGAAGGACCTCTTCAAGGAGAACTACAAATCACTGCTCAATGAAATAAAAGAGGATACAAACAAATGGAAGAACATTCCATGCTCATGGGTAGGAAGAATCAATATCGTGAAAATGGCCACACTGCCCAAGGTAATTTATAGATTCAATGCCATCCCCATCAAGCTACCAATGACTTTCTTCACAGAATTGGAAAAAACTACTTTAAAGTTCATAGGGAACCAAAAAAGAGCCCACATCGCCAATCAATCTGAAGCCAAAAGAACAAAGCTGGAGGCATCACGCTACCTGACTTCAAACTATACTACAAGGCTACGGTAACCAAAACAGCATGGTACTGGTACCAAAACAGAGATATAGACCAATGGAACACAACAGAGCCCTGAGAAATAATGCCGCATATCTACAACTATGTGATCTTTGACAAACCTGACAAAAACAAGCAATGGGGAAAGGATTCCCTATTTAATAAATGGTGCTGGAAAAACTGGCTAGTCATATGTAGAAGGCTGAAACTGGATCCCTTCCTTACACCTTATACAAAAATTAATTCAAGATGGATTAAAGACTTACATGTCAGACCTAAAACCATAAAAACCCTAGAAGAAAACCTAGGCAATACCATTCAGGACATAGGCGTGGGCAAGGTCTTCATGTCTAAAACACCAAAAGCAATGGCAACAAAAGCCAAAATTGACAAATGGGATCTAATTAAACTAAAGAGGTTCTGCATAGTAAAAGAAACTACCATCAGAGTGAACAGGCAACCTACAAAATGGAAGAAAATTTTTGCAACCTACTCATCTGACAAAGGGCTACTAATATCCAGAATCTACAATGAACTCAAACAAAAAGACAAGAAAAAAACAAACAACCCCATTAAAAGTGGGCAAAGGACATGAACAGACACTTCTCAAAAAAAGGCATTTATGCAGCCAAAAAACACATGAAGAAATGCTCATCATCACTGGCCATCAGAGAAATGCAAATCAAAACCACAATGAGATACCATCTCACACCAGTTAGAATGGCCATCATTCAAAAGTCAGGAAACAGGTGCTGGAGAGGATGTGGAGAAATAGGAACACTTTTACACTGTTGTTGGGACTGTAAACTAGTTCAACCATTGTGGAAGTCAGTGTGGTGATTCCTCAGGGATCTAGAACTAGAAATACCATTTGACCCAGCCATCCCATTACTGGGTATACACCCAAGGGAGTATAAATAATGCTGCTATAAAAACACATGCACATGTATGTTTATTGCGGCATTATTCACAATAGGAAAGACTTGGAACCAACCCAAATGTCCAACAATGATAGACTGGATTAAGAAAATGTGGCACATATACACCATGGAATACTACGCAGCCATAAAAAATGATGAGTTCATGTCCTTTGTAGGGACATGGATGAAACTGGAAAGCATCATTCTCAGTAAACTATTGCAAGGACAAAAAACCAAACACCGCATGTTCTCACTCATAGGTAGGAATTGAACAATGAGAACACATGGACACAGGAAGGGGAGCATCACACTCCGGGGACTGTTGTGGGGTGGAGGGAGGAGGGAGGACAGCATTAGGAGATATACCTAATGCTAAATGACGAGTTAATGGGTGCAGCACACCAACATGGCATATGGATACATATGTAACAAACCTGCATATTGTGCACATGTACTGTAAAACTTAAAGTATAATAATAATAATTTAAAAAAGAAAAAAAAAACTTAGCCAAACATGAAAGAAACTTAAATGCATATTACTAAAAGACAGCAATCTTAAGAGACTACATACTATATGATTCCAACTATATGACATGCTCAAAAAGGCGAAACTATGGAGATGGTAAAAAGATAAGTAGTTGTCAGGTGTTGGGGGCAGAGAGGGGTGAATATGTGGCATAAAAGACGATTTCCTAAGGAGTGAAAATATTCTGTATAATCCTATATAATGGTGTATACCTCTTATTATATATTTGTCAAAACCCACAGAATATGAAACACAGTACTGAACCCTAATATAAACTATGGACTTTCGGTAATAATAAGGTGTGAATAAATGTAGGTTCATTAATTGTAACACCATTTATCACTATGTTGAATGATGTTGATAATGGGTGAGAATATGTATGCATGGGGGTAGGGTGTACATGGGATATTGCTGTACTTTCCTTTAAATTTCGCTGTGAGCCTAAAAATTCTATTAAAAAGTAATAAAATTAAAAAGAAATCACACACACAAAAAAGAAAAAATAGAGAAGTGGTAGAGTTGCCTTAGCAGCAAATGGAGACTGTCTACCTAATTAGAAGAAATGAAAGACTTTCAAATAAAATACTTTAAAAGCATCTTAAAAAAAAAAGTATATGAAATCAATATGTCAAATAGCTATCTGCACTCCCATGTTTTATTTCAGCATTATTCACAATAGACAAGATATGGAATCAACCTAATTGTCCATCAATGGGTGAATGGATAAAGAAAATGTGGTATATACATATACATTGGAAGACTATTCAACCTTAAAAAAAAAAAGAAATGTTGTCTTTCACAACATAATATCCTCAAGATTCATCCATGTTGTTAAATGAAATAATACAAGCACACAAAAAAATACCATATGATTTCACTCATGGGGAATCTAAAAAAGTAAAACTCAAAGAAGCAGAGAATAGAATAGTGGTTCTCAGGGCCTAGGGATGGAGGATGAGATTGAGGAGATGTTGGTCATCAGATACAAAATTTCTGCTAAAAGGAAGAATAAGCCCAAGAGATCTATTATATATCATGGTGACTATAGTTAATAACAATATATTGTACACTTCAAATTGCTAACAGATTTAACTGTTTTCACAACAAATAAATATGTGAGGTAATGCATACATTAATTAGCTCCATTTAGACATTCCACTATATATATATGTAACAAAACATGTTGTATACCAAAAACATACACAATTTTGTCAAACAAAAACTTAATTTTTTTTTTTTTTTGAGATAGAGTCTTGCTCCGTCACCTAGGCTGGTGAGCAATGGCGTGATCTTGGTTCACTGCAACCTCCAGCTCCTGGGTTCAAGCGATTCTCTTGCCTCAGCCTCCTGAGTAGCTGGGATTATAGGGGCCCACCAACACGCTCAGCTGATTTTTATATTTTAAGTAGAGACGGGGTTTCACCATGTTGGCCAGGCTGGTCTCGAGCTCCTGACCTCAAGTGATCTGCCTGCCTCAGCCTCCCAAAGTGCTGGGATTACAGGCATGAGCCACGGCCCCTGGCCTAATTTTTTTAGAAAGCACAATGGTGTGTGAGTTAAAGAGGAAGGGTATCTGTTAACAAATGGAAAAAGTTGCTGAACTACAAAAAATAATATTAACTATATTTTAATTCAGCTTCACAATGATAGTGACAGTTTTCCCTTTCAGCTGTATATAATCCAGTCCCTAGAACACTAAAAGATTTAAGGTTGCATGGAAAACAGATTTGGTAACTTCTTAAGGGAGAATAGTTCTTTCATCAGTGAAGGTCTGTAACTATAAACAGAGGTATTTAAACAGGTAATCTCTCAGTAGTAATGAATTAAGAACCACAAATATAAAAATGTATACTATTTCATGTGCTGAATATGATTTAATTTTAGTTACAGTATACAACACAATATGTTTTACTCAAGATTCCTCATTCTTGGAAATATATCTTTTCTATAACATCTTTTCAGGGGAAAATCTAATCATACATTTATAAACATGGTTATAAACTTAAGAAATGATGGACTGTCAAAATAATTTTTATAATTAATTATCCCACTGAGTTGAAAATATAAAAATTCAATATATTATTTATTATTTAATCTACTTAAAATGCTTTGCCCTAGGAAGCAGAAAAGATATGCTTGAGGAATGGAAAATATAAAAAGTAGGAAAACATGGGATTATGATGCATAAAGTGAGATATACTATAAGTAGTTCAAGTAGGCTTTTGATAGAATTCAATCTGTTTAATGTACTAGAAAGAGAATGTATTTAAAGTTCAATTGCTATTTCCAACCAAGGAAATTTTTAGAATCAAGGCACCTGCTTATTCATACTTTTTCATTAAAATTTCTTCTGAGACTGAATAAAGCAGCCATCATATTTAAAAATAAAATAAAAAACAAAAATAAGTGAATAACCATATATTTTCTCCTCTTTTTTCCTCTAGAAATATGGATGGTATATCACGTTGATGACTCAGTAGATGGCACTGTTACCATTAAATCAAAATAGATCTAATAATCTGGCCTAAAATGCC
Organism: Hylobates moloch; assembly: GCF_009828535.3. Classification (NCBI taxonomy): domain Eukaryota; kingdom Metazoa; phylum Chordata; class Mammalia; order Primates; family Hylobatidae; genus Hylobates; species Hylobates moloch. Next base: position 38,890,155 of record NW_026652291.1, read on the forward strand.
ATAACAGGAAACAAGGCACACAGGCCTAACCAAGAACACTAATGTGCTTTTACTAAAAATACAAAATAATATTCTGAACATTTGTATTAATGTTCTAAACCAATCAAATATCAAATATGGTGAATGATTATTTACAGAAAATTTATTTATTTCCTACTGTAGTCTCATTAACATTCTACAAATTTTCTTTTGGAAAATTAATGATCTAATACCACTAATGAAAAATAAATTAGTTATTCTCATCTAATTAAAATGTGAAATAACAGTACTTCCGATTTTTTAACAGCGCATTAAAAATTGAATATTTGAGAATGTTTTCAAAATACTAGGCTGACATCATCCAGTTCTGAATGTGCACTTATATTTTCTCTTAAGTATCACTCATCGTACTCTTCATTTACTGACTGGCATAGTTACCTTTCTACGAGTTAGCTACACTAACTTAAGCTCCTTAATGGCAGGGAATACATCTTATACTTTTTTTATAGATCTTGCAGCACTTGGTACATGAGTATACCCATAATATACTCAAAGAAACACCTAGTTAACAAAGGTACAAAATAAAGTTAATCACTAAACATAATATTCTACAACAAAATGTATTAAACAATTATTTACTGAGTGGAGCATATATCAGTAAACAAAAGCAACGAAAGTAATACCAATAAAACCTATAACCTAGACTGGTAATTTAACCTGTAGATTTTATATTTGAGTGCTGAAGTTATGAGATTATCATTCCCAAAGGAAATAATTCACAAATAAAGCAGGTTGCATTACTGGCCATAAGAGATCTGAGTGGCTGTTTTCATTTATTCATTCACTCAAAGGATTTACTGAGAACCCACAGTGTACTCTATGGCTTTACAATCCCAGATCCAAACAAATCCCTAGGGAATTTTAAAGAGAATCATAACAATCCTAGATCTATCATTTTCTTGTTCCGCATCTGGAGAGAATGATCAGGCCCCTGGAAGACTTTAGATGAAAGTAATTCAGTATTAAATAACCTTATCTACTTGTAGGGCCTAGCATTAGAGCCACTGCTGCCAAAACTACACCACCATCCAAAGTCCCCTATGCTGCTAAAAAGACCTAAGACTGATAATACCTCTAGGCTCTACTGTTGCTCTGGAGTCTCCACTTTCTCCAACTCTATATGCTCAAAATTCTAGGGATGGATTTGGCTCTGGTACCTGCTTCTGTTTTCTTATTCATCCTTTATCTGGGGGCTGGAAGCCATCCATCCCCCAAAAATATGTTAAATGACAGAATTCTGCTGCAAGATGGTAATTCCTTCTCTTGATGAATTTCCTGATACGCCCTGCCTACCTGAGTGGTGCTAGCTCCATTTTAAAATGTAGTGCCAACCACACTGTTTTAAAGACAACCTAAATTACCACGTCTTTTGGTTACTCTATTACATTTTCACCTTAATTTCCAGTCAGCATCTACAGCCAAATCTATACTCCAATGTTCCAAAGAACTCTAAAGAAGCTAACTCTCTGATAAGTCCCAAGCTCCTTAATAAATGTCAACAGCCTTGTGTTGCCAAGAGAAACCTAGCCATTTGCCCCAAACTGTGATATTTTCTGCTCTATTCTGCAAAATATTTAGGTGTAAATAAACACTCTTAAGCCACTAAAATGCAAAACAACTCCAGTTCAGAAAACAAAACAACAAACAAAAATTAAGTAATTACCTCCCAGTGCTAGGTATAATTAAAGAACAGATGAAGAAGATAAAATTCTGTCCCTCAAGGAGCCTCAAAAGTCTAGTGGAGTTAAAACACTTACAGTAAGTCAACATGGTGTAGAGAAAGCATACAACTCAGACTATAAAAAATGTAGACAATAAGAAAGTATTTACCAACTGCCTTTGTGTTAGAGACCCTGTCAATACAATTCCTTAGTATTTTATTCCTTCATAAAACAGCACAGCTGTCCTCTCATGTCAGCTGCAAAATTAAAAAAAAAAATCTCAGAGCCTAGAATTTATGCTTCTTGTAAGCCTATTTGATTAAAGGAAACATCTCTTCAATTAGGGCTGTTGAACACCTGAATAGATTACAGCAAAATGGTGGCATTTCTTCCTTTAGGTTTTTTTTAAGTAGGCTATAGATACTCAAACATCAAAGATGCTTTAAGTTTAAGGTTCTCCAAGGCAATAAGATGAATTAACTAAATTCCTAGTAATATAAAATAGTAGGGAGATGGAAGTAAGACTTTTTGAAAAATGACATGAAATGATGAGTTCAGTAAGTGCTAAAATTATTATCACTCTTGAAGGTAAGAAGAATCTTTAGGATTGATAAACTGATAGCATAAGAAAGAAATAGGTCTTAAAATGAATAGAAAGCAAAAAAAAAAGAATTTTCTTTTTACATTTGGTTTTGCTCTTATATTGCTTCTTTTTCCTGAAAGTCTTAAAATAATTTTTCAAATCTGAAACTCTGTCTCCAGTACATACTTACCTATTTTAAATATCAGATTATTTATGTTAAGTGTGGTGAAATGACAAAGATAAAATTAAAATTGCAAAAAGTAAGTTAATATCTGTTAGTTCACACATATATTACAAAATATCTTTTGCTACTGCTTTCTTGATTTTTAAATATTGGAACCATAATAACTGTGATTAGGACAGTAATAATCATTAACACTTTATATAATCCTTTTACATTGATTATTTTAGTCCTAACAATCACATGTGGTCAGTAAATTTGTAATCAAATTATATATAAAGGCCAGGCACGGTGGCTCACACCTATAATTCCAGTACTTTAAGGGGGCAAGGCAGGAGGATCACTTGAGCCCAAGAGTTCAAGACCAGCTTGGGCAGCAAAGAGAGACCCTGTCTCTTTCAAAAAATTATAAAATTAGCGGGGTATGGTGGTGCATGTCTGTAGTCCTGGCTACTAGGGAGGCTGAGATGAGAGAATCACTTGAGCCTGGGAGGTCAAAGCTGCCATAAACTGTGATCTGGCCATACACTGCAGCCTGGGCAACAGAGTGAGACCCTGCCTCAAAACACACACACACACACACGCACACACACACAAACACACACACACGGAAAATAGGGGAGAATTCTGAGTAAGCTACTCACTGCTGGCTAAAGGAGAATAGTAGTCAGTGTTGAAAGCCACTCAGAACCATCTAGCCTCTCTCTCCTACAAAACAAAATCCTTAACCTGCAAACCTGTATCTGAGGGCACTGGTGAAATCTCATTGAAACTAGGTGAGAAATGCTGCCATGACCCATCTGGCCCATGTCCTCTAAGCAACAAAATCCTTTATTTTTAGCAGGAAGTGCATCAGTATCACAGCTTGGTGGTAACTCACTGAAGCTAAGAGAGAAAAACATGGTGAAAGAGGTAACTCCACTTCTCGGGGAGGAACACAAATACATGCTAGTCCCAGCATCACAACTGGAAGAAGGACAAGAACACTAGTAAAGGCCATATTCCCAAGATCCAGGTTCATAGTGGCTACCTAAAATTGAGGCTTAATGATAATATTATTTGATAGTAGAGTGTGTACAACACACTGAAATATGCACGCACACACAACCACTTTTATGCATACCACCAAACACATGAACATATGCACACACACATACACAAAATCTTACTACCTACCTCACAGTGACCTGGAACCACTGATATTTTTGTAAGAAATGGAAAAGAAAGGAGGCAGAAATGATAAACTGCTATTTGCTACATATATCAAAATGTTGGATTTGTGTTCAAAGGAAACTATCCTAAGCAAAAGACTATACTTTAAATACCTTCTACTCCTTGCTTTCAATCATTGGCTAGTTTTAGGATTTAGGAAACTCTCAGGCCCTACTTAAATAAAAGAGATGACTATATTAGCATTACCCAAGACCCATTTTTTACAGCAAGTTTTAATCATTCTAAGTAAACACAGAAAAGTAAAAGATAATATACTGAGTTTTGTATAAAGCTAAATTTATTGAATTTATAAAATTTTTTTAATCAGTGACTTTGTCTTTCCAACTTTTTTGATATTCAAATGTTCCTTTATGATATCATGGTGAGAGCTGATTATAGTTTAATTTTATTATGCTCTTATTTAGAAAAATAAAAAGTTACACTTCTTTGTACATCCTCCAAATTTTTAAATGCATTTTACTAGTCCATAAAATCCAAAAATCTAAGAACCACCAGGGTAGATAAGGACAGTTATTTTTTTGAACCCAATCTCCCTATAATTTAATAAGGAATCACATTTACATAGAGATAGCTATCAATTCCCCAGATGTATGAAGATGAATAGGAACTTCAGAAATCATTAGAGACTCATCTATGTTCATGCCCTCTGAATGTTTCAAATGAAACATGCAAGTATTCATCAAACACTTACTGTGTACTTACCATAATAGTAATGCAAAACACTAAGATAAAAACTTGCTATGGTCTATGAATTAAACTCTGAATATCAGAACCAAGGTTTTGTCAGTAAGCAAGAAAAGCCAGACTAGAAATTACCATCACTTAAGAGAATGATAAGCATCCAGTGAATGGAAATGCAAGCAATCAGAATTAGCAAGATTAAGTTGGCCAAGAAAAAAAAAAAACAAAAAATCACCCATGAGGCCTAAGTTTTAGCAGCAGTTTTTTCTACACAAAGATATGGTAGTAAATCAGATGGGATACTGAAAATGAACTACTAGAAAAAGGTTTGGTCATAAGAAATAAAGAAAGACACTAGAATTGGAATGTAAAATGAGACTATAACAACCAGCTTAGTTACTAGCTTAGGATTGCTTACATTTCCTTTAGAAAAAGGATTGGTCCTAAATTAAGCTCTGGCTGAATGAACATGTGAATGCTCAAATGAGCATAAAACCAGCCCCACAGGAAAAATTTAGAGAGCTAAAAGGAAAAGGAGTGAAGTCATTAAGATGAAATCTAGTATTCAAAAATAATACAGAAAGAACTCTTCATTCTTGCCTTTGGAACAGTAGACCTATCAAAAAAGAATCAGGTACATATATCGTAAACCGATCATGTAGCATGTGGTATGAAGCTTAAATTACATCTTAATACATGTATAAAAAGTCACATTAGATGTTATACCCCATATTATTTTTGAAAATCATATTTCTAGCATTCAAGAAACTACGTTTATTAGTCTAATAATTAAAAGTTATTATTTGAGAGGTCCAGAGTGTTAAAACTTATTTCATAAGTTCTTCATAGATTATATATTTATACCAATAAAATCCCTTAAAGGAGAAAATGAATTTTAAATGCACAGTTTGTAGGCAGAACATCTCCCCATGAAAGCTGTCGATGTCCTAATCTCTAGAACCTGTGAATATATCTTACACATCAAGGAATTCAGAGTACGCCACCCCAAAATATGCCACTTTGGCATAAGGATTATTTTGAGCTAAGATCGATTAAGAAAAGGCAAGTGTGCGCACACACACAAACACACACACACAAAATCCTCTGCCCTCCTCCTCTCTACTAGAAAGGGCAGGACTATTCCATTCTTAGTTGATTCTTTATCACCAAAGACAATTCCAGACTCTTATCAGCCAAAAGACAGCATTAGAAGAATCTACTTAGCAAATCATACTATCCCTTATCTTCCATTGATTTCCCCCGTATATTTATTATCCTACAATTTGCTGTTCTTAGTAGCTCAAAGTCCCTTTCCTTTGTCCTGTCTTCCCTCTACAAAATTATTCTTTGGTTAAAATGATATGTAAGCCCAAATTCCAATGAACGCTTTGAGTTACTAATCATTGAGTACTCTCCTGTGTATAAGCAATCCACATGTTAATAAATTTGTTTCATTTTCTCTTATCTGTCTCCTCCACCCCAAATTTTGTTAAGGTATAATTGACAAATAAAAATTGGATACATTTACAATGCACAATGTGATGTTTTGATATATGTATATATTGTAAAAATGATTAAATCAAGCTAATTAATGTATCCATCACCTCACAAACTTATTTTTTGTGGTAAGCACATTTAAGACCTACTGTCTGAATAATTTTCAAGTACACAATACTAGAGTCATCACGCTGAAATGGATTCACAGAATTTATTCATCTAACTGAAACTTAATCTGTCTCTTATCAGTCTAATTTACGGGACCTTAGAGACAGAACTTAGGAGAGTAGAGAGGGGAAAAAAAGGACATTTTTCTTTCCCTTCATGTAGCAAATACAGTCAATATCAAGGATTTTGAGATGGGGAGATTATCTTGGATTATCTGTGTGGGCCCAATCTCATCACATGAGTCCTTAAAAGAGAGACCCTTTCCCAACTGTTTTCAAAGAAAGAGGATAGGGCAAATGGCAGTGTGAGGACTCAATCCATCATTGTTGGCTTTGAAGAAGGAAGAAAGAGGCCATGAGCTAAAGTATGCAGGCAGCCTCTAGAAGGTGGAAATGGCAAGGAACTGGATTCTTCCTGAGAGCCTCCAGAAAGAAGTGCAGCCCTATTGACACCTTGATTTTAGCCCTGAGACCTATATTGGACCTCTGATCTTCAGAACTACATAATAACAAATTTTTATTGCTTAAGGCACAACATTTATGGTAATTTTGTTATAACAATAGAAAACTAACAGTATAGTAACTTTTGTTTTTTAAATTAATGTCAATTTACTCAGCCTAATTCTAGAAATAATACACATATATAGATTAAAACTAGATATAAGATAAACTATATTCTAGTTACAGTCTGATAGCTAAATATTTGTGTAAACTTGGGTACCCTATTTCTTCACCATCTGGGCACCAATTTCCTTATATGTAAAATGAAATCTGTAAGGCAACTGTTAGGAAATAAAATGGCAATTTTAGTCCATGCTACCTCAGATTCAAGAAACCTCAGGATTCGACAGAATATAGAAAAGTTGTTAATTCAAGATTAACTTAATAAGAATAGCATTACCTAATTACATTTACAGAATGAACTCTATATTAAATGACATAAGCAATTAAAAAGTAAAATAAGAATGACTAAAACATGTAATAAAGCCTTTAACAGTAGGATTATATATCAAGACTAACAGCACATTAAAGACTTATTGAAGGGAGACCTATGACATAAAAAAATATATAGGGGTCTGATGAATATCATTATAGAAGATACAGATAGCAAAATCAGATTATTTTTCACTTTCTGACACCTTGCCTCTTCATTTTACAGATTACAGAATTTCATACAAAAAAATTTTTGATCTTCAGAAATCAGTGTTGTCTTCTTTATGTATTTTCCTCACTGTATTTCAGTATTCTTTGTACAAAATATTAGTTATAACAAGGTATTTATGTCATTCTTGAAAATAAATTCTGACTCGGAGTATATACTATCATGATGCTATAGATCCTCAGGAAACTATAAACTTATACAGTATCTTATACACTGATGCTTACTAGCCTACTGTGGTAAAGACTACCAACTCTTCAACTGGAGACCCATCCCACTTTGATTTAGGAGTTTTGTTATAGGAAAAAAATCGTTTTCTCGGGTTTTCAAAGAGAAAATATTTTCATTGAGAATGTTTTTGTAACCTTTCAAAAGAGCTACTAAACTACTCCTAAAATAATAATTATATACTTAAAAATATCAAATGTTGTCTCAAGTGAACAGTAATTAGCACCATATTATAAATTGCGGCCAGGGCAAAGAAACATTCTCAAACAAAAATGAGAATGAAGGGCAAGAAGGTTATCATAATTTAGAATTCTACAACTACTAGATTGTATTAATAACTCATATAATAACTGTTTTAAGAAATTCATTCCATGCATAATTCTGAAGTCAGACACACTTTTAAAAATCAAGGTGATTTCTGATGACAGCCTTGTTTAACCACATTTAAGCAGAATCCAGAGGGGAACATACAGATAATTTGATAGCCCTCAACTACCTTTCTTATAACTTAACACTTTGGTCTTATTCATGAGAAAACATGAAGGCTGTGAGAAAACAGTTATATATACCTTTAATAATTATGTAGTATGTTCTAACTCATGATTTAATGCAAAAAAGTAACTTATTTTCCTTTAAAAGGGAGTATTTCTAAAAATCATCAGAATTCTGCCAATATATCTGAAGACAAATTCTTAAAGATATGATTTCTAAAGGTAATTCAAACAAGCATTCTACTTGTAAGTACAAAATATCTCAATTAATGTTCACTTAAATTCATAATGACTGGTCTTTCACTTAAATTATAAGTTCCCTGCATTAAACCATCATTTTATTATTATATTCTCAACAAAATTTGGGAAAATACTCTTTCATATCTTAGCACTCATTAATTTTATCTATCTATCTATCTATCTATCTATCTATCTATCTATCTATCTATTATCTATCTATCTATCTATCTATCTATCTATCTATCTATCTATCTATCTATCTATTTCAGACAGGGTCATGCTTTGTTGCCCAGGCTGGAGTACAGTGGCCATATCTTAGCTTACTACCACCTCAAACTCCTGGGCTCCAGGAATCCTCCAGCCTCAGCCTCCTGAGTAACTGGGACTATATGCGCACGTCACCACGCCCAGCTAATTTTATTTTTTAGTTTTATTTTTGTACAGAAACGGTCTCGTCATCTTGGCCAGGCTGGTCTCCAAACTCCTGGGCTCAGCAATCCTCCCATCTTGGCTCCCAAAGTTCAGGAATTACAGGCATGAGCAACTGCACTCAGCCTATCAGGTTGTTTTTTTTTTTCTTTTTTAATTAGTATGTGTAGCAAATGCTTGAAGTAGAAGCCTTTGTGTATTCTAGGAACCAAAGATACTATAACACAGTTGCCATGAAGAAACACCAATTTAAAATCATAATGAAATAAGGCAATATAAAGTACTTCTGTAAATCCTCAATTCAATGATATATATTTAATATAAAATTACATAAACATATTTTTAAAACTAGTTCTTAAATCCAGGCATAAATAATTATGGGACCAAAAGTTTTGGCTCTATCACTTACACTAATTTCTCAAAATTCACTGATGTGAATATAAACAGTTTCATTTTATAGTTCAGAGTGTGTACCTAAAACTAAATATCTAGCAAGATTATTTGGATATTCCTAGTTATTTCCATTTCCATACCCCTAGTTTTTTGGGCATAACTCTTTGGCAGGAACCAAGCGTACAGAAGTTGTTTCCCTTAGAAAGAGAACTGGATGGAAAAACCATTAACGACATCTCTTTAGAGTCAAAGCTTAAAGATCAACAGAGTTTCAAGGATAATAGTTGTGTTCTGCAACCACCTTTTAAATCATATGATGTACTGACCATCAACTACATGAATAATACTATGCTATATGGCAAACAATTGTGTAAAAGAGGGTCTTTATACTTAAGAAGTATGCAATCTAGTTGAATAATATTCATATACAGTCATGTACCACATAATGACATACTGGTCAATGATGGACCACATATATGATGGCGGTCCCATAAGACTATAACACCATATTTTTACTGTACCTTATCTATATTTAGAAATCTTTAGATACACAAATACCACTGTGTTGCAACTGCCTACAGTATTCAGTACAGTAATATCTGTGCAGGTTTGCAGCCTAAGAGCAATAGGCTATAACATATAGCCTAGGTGTGTAGTAGGCTATACTATCTAGGTTTGTGTAAGTACATTCTATGATGTTCAATGATGAAATTGCCAAATTATGTATTTCTCAGAATACATCCCCATTGCTAAGCAAAGACTGCACATGAAACATTTAAATAATAAACAATATAAGGTAGAAAATGATTACCAAAATAAATGAAAATCATTAAAGTGGGGGGTTTTTTAAAGTCTCATAATTTTAGTTACCCATCACATAAAAATGCTTTAGCTATTACTTGTTCACTAACAGATAAGTTAGTGTTCATCTAAGACAACTCAGGAGAAATCCCAAACACTAAGACAAACCTAAAGGTTAGGGGATAACAGTTCTATTTCACAGGATTTTTTTTTCTTTTTTTGTCTTATCGCTAAACTTTACAAGGATAATGTATTTGGTAGTACAATCAGTATAAAAATGAAATCCATCTTTCTACATATTCTTTCAAAACAATGAGTATTTCAAAAGGCAGAGTGGGTAGGGGGGCCTATCATAGGACACATTCATTAACTCATTCAACAAATATTTATTAAGCACCTACCATATGCCACACATTGTGATAGATGTGAGGGAGACAGAGTGATAAACTGTAGACATCTGCAAAATATTCACTTCATTTGCCTATTGATAAGCATTTACAGATCCTGTATCAATACAGAAAAGGAGGAAAATTATTACTCAGTAATATTATAGAACTTAATGCAATTTAGGCAAATATGTGTGCATAAGTAAATATGTATGTTATATGTATAATATGCTATATGCATAATATACCATCTATGTAACCTACCATAAGTTCAGAATCTGCTACAGATTTCTGTGACACAATAAAGAAACATTAAGTACTTACGCTGAGGGCTTTATGAGGTTCCTTCATGGCAATTGTCATAGTATCTTTGGGTACTAGAATATATGAAGGCTTCTACCTCAAGCATTTGCTTCACATCCTAATTTAAATGCTCTTCATAATGTAACATTCTTGGCCTAACAGTTAGCACTGAAGGTACCTATCACCTACCCATTCAACCCAGAATGTATGAAATCCTAGCACACACATTTTACCAGAATGAAATGAGCTTGTTAGGGGATCATTTCTAAAGTTTGTATAAGTACTAAAAGTCTATGATTCCCTGACTATATAATTGACAGCTGATATGGTTTAGCTTTGTATCCAAGTCTCATCTTGAATTGTAATCCCCAGGTATTAAGGGAGGAAACTGTTGGGAAATGATTGGATTATGAGGGTAGTCCCTCCATGCTGTTCTTGTGATAGTGAATGAATTCTTATGAGATCTGATGGTTTTATAAATGATAGTTTTTCCTGTGCTCTCATTCCACTCTCTCCTGCCACCATGTGAAGAAGGTCCTTGCTACCCCTTTGCCTTCCACCACGATTATAAGTTTCCTGAGGTCTCCCTAGCCATGTGCAACTGTGAGTCAATTAAATCTCTTTCCTTTATAAATTACCCAGTCTCAGGTAGTATCCTTTATAGCAGTGTGAGAATGGACTAATACAACAATATAAGAGCAAAACGTAGGTGAAATCCAATAATCTACTGCCACTTATACTCAGTGTTAAGACTTTATTGAAGCCACAGTCCCATTTGTCTCATTGGCTGTTGTTCTATAGAACCTAACCTTAATTTTATTTCTATCCCTATCTCTGCCCTTGATCACATATGCATCCTGGCACAAATAAGTCCATGCTATTTTCAAGCATAAAAACCCACAGAAGGTTCAGAAAAGTAAAAAAAATTCCGAAATATAAACTTTCAGATAAGCAGCCAAATATTAATTTATATCAAATTGTATCTAGAATTGTTTCATAATAAGATGAAATAAGAGGATTTTTGATGAAATTAAACAAAGAGAAGATAGAGTCAAAGAAACTATCACATGTTAAAAATCAATAATTTAGATTAACTAAGAAATTAACAAAATGGAAACCATAAAGAGAAACTAAAGGAAAATTCCGGAGCTTAAGAGTACAACAACTGAGGCCGGGCGTGGTGGCTCATGCCTGTAATCCCAGCACTTTGGGAAGCCGAGGCAGGAGTAACATGAGGTCAAGAGATGGAGACCACCCTGGCCAACATGGTGAAACCCTGTCTCTACTAATAAACTACAAAAATTAGGCAGGCGTGGTGGCCCGTGCCTGTAGTCCCAGCTACTCAGGAGGCTGAGGCAGAAGAATTGCTTGAACCTGGGAGGCACAAGTTGCAGTGAACAGAGATCACACCACTGCACTCCAGCCTAGTGACAGAGTGAGACTCTGGCTCAAAGAAAAAAAAAAAAAATACAATAATTGAAATTATTATTGGAGAGGATTAACAGTATATTGACGTTGGCAGGAAAAGTGAAGTTGAAGACCAACCAATCAAAATTCTCTAACCTGACAGAGAGATAAAAGGCTGAAGAGAAATAAATGAAGCTTCAGAGGCCGCTGGGACAATTTCATATTGTTTGAAATATATGTAATTGTGATCCTAGAGGAGAAAAGCATGAGACTGGGGCAGAATAAATATTTTAAAAATAGTGACCAGAAAGTTCTCAAATATGATGAAAAACACCAACTTTTAAAAAGTTTAGGGCCAGGTGCGGTAGCTCATGCTTATAATCCTAGCACTTTGAGAGGCCGAGGCGGGCGGATCACCTGAGGTCAAGAGTTCAAGACCAGCCTGGCCAACGTGGTAAAACCCCTTCTCTACTAAAAATAGAAAAAATTAGCCAGGCATGGTAGCAGGCACCTGTAATCCCAGCTACTTGAGAGGCTGAGGCAGGGAATCGCTTGAACCTGGGAGGCGGAGGTTACAGTGAGCCAAGATCGTGCCACTGCACTCCAGCCTGGGCAACAACAACGAAACTCTGTCTCAAAAAAAGAAAAGAAAAAAAAAAAGAAGTTTAGCCAATCCCAAACAGGAGAAATATAAAGAGAACCACACAGAGATACATTATAATCAATACAATTTTAATCAATTGATTAAAAACAAAAGTAAGAAAAAATCTTGAAAGCAGCCAGAAAACGGACAAAAAGAAAGGGAGGCAGAGAGACATCATGTATGGAAGAAATAAGAATTATTCCCAGCCTCTCATTGGAGGTCAGAAAACAGTAAAATGATATCTTTAAAGTACTTGGGGGGTGAAGGCTATCAACCTAGAATTTTATATTCATCAATAATATCCTTCAGAAATGAGGGTGGAATAAAGACATTTTTAGCTAAACAAAAGCTGAGAGAATGCTTGCCAGTCAATCTACACTGTAAGAAATGCTAGAGTGTTCTTCAGACCAAAGACAAATTCTATCAAATGGATATGTAGACTTACAGAAAGGAAAAAAGAGCTTCAGAAATGGTAAATAAGTTGGTAAACACAGAAACTGTTTCCTTTCTCATAATTCACTTAAAAATCAAATAACTGTTTAAAGCAAAATAACACACTGTAAAGTAGGGTTTATAATGTATATAAAAGTTTAAAATATGATTTAAAAATCACACTAGGGGAGTGAGTAAATGCAATTATTTAGTTGTAAGGTCTTACATTGGAAATTAGAAGGTGGAAGCAGGATGAGTTAGAAAATGAGATGGAAACAGTGAAGTAGAAAGTGTCAGGTGTGAAATAACTTTCTGATGAGATGGGAATGTTCTTATTTTGCTCATGATAGTGATTATACAGAATAAAAAACAGGAAACTAAACAGATTTCCAGGCATACTAGGGAGCCAGACATTAATGGGTAAGTAGATGTGGGAAAAAATGAAAGAGAGGTGTCTAAGATGACCTCATGATTTTTAGATTATAGAATTAGAAGTCCCTCTTAACCAGGCTGGGAGCTTCAGTGACAAGATTTCATAGATAAAGGTTGGTTTCTGTTTGGGGCATGAAGGGGTGCTGATATGGTTTTGATTTGTATTCCTGCCCAAATTTCATGCACAATTGTAATCCCCAATGTTGGAGTGGCCTGGTGGGAGGTGATTGAATTATGGAGATGGATTCCCCCTTGCTGTTCTAGTGATATTTAGTGAGTTCTCACGAGATCTGGTTGTTTAAAACTGTGTAGCACCTCCTCCTTCTCTCTCTTCCTCCTGCTCTGGCCATGTAAGACATGCCTGCTTCCCCTTCATCTTCTGCCATGACTGAAATTTTCCTGAAGCCTCACCAGCCATGCTTCCTGTACAGCCTGTGGAACAGTGAGCCAATTAAACCTCTTTTCTTTATCAATTACCCAGTCCCAAGAATTTCTTTATAGCTGTGCAAGAATGGACTAATACAGGTGTCTAGAGGATAACCAAGTCAAAAAGTGAATGGAGAACACAACGTGAATATCTGAAGGGCAACAAACTTTCTAGCTCGAGACTTAGATATAGTAGGCAGTATCAAGTATAGGAAAGGTTACCTCAAAATGACATCTAGAGTAAAATGGGCTAAGGAACAGGGACGAACTACAAAAAACACAGATATTTAAGACCACACAGAGGAAGAAAAATTCTGTAGAGAATGAGTGGCCACAAAGATCAGTGATAAACAAGGAAAGAGTAGTGTTACTGAAAGACAGGTAAAGGAATTTTAAAGACCAACTGGCTGCTTTTCCAGTGCATATAAATGTTTGTTTACACAATACTGTATTCTATTAAGAGTGCAAAAGCATTATATCTAAAAACACAATGCACATACCTTAATTTAAAAACACCTTACTGCTAAAAAAATGCTAACCATCCTCCAAGCCATCAGTGAATCATAATCCTTTTGCGGTGGAGGGTCTTGCCTCAATGTAGATAGCTGCTGACTGATCAGGGTGGTGGCTGCTGAAGGTTGGGGTGGCTGTGGCAATTTCTTAAAATAAAACCACAATGAAGTTGCTGCATCAGTTGACTCTTCTTTTTACAAAATATTTATCTGTAGCATGCAACGCTGTTTGATAGAATTTTACTGACAGAAGAACTTCTTTCAAAATTGCTGTCAATCCTCTCAAACCCTGCTATTGCTTTATCAACTAAGTTCATGTAATAATTTAAACCCTTTGTTGTCATTTCAACAATGTTTATAGCATTACCACCAGGAGTAGATTCCATCTCAAGAAACAACTTTCTTTACTTATCCGTAAGAAGCAACTCCTCATCCATTCCAGTTTTATCATGAGATTGTAGCAATTCAGTCACATCTTCAGGCTCCATCTCTAATTCTAGTTCTCTTGCTACTTCCACCACATCCATCAGTGAAGTCTTGATGGGTGGATTCAACTTCTTCCAAATCACTGTTAATGTTGACATTTTGACCTCCTCGCATGAATCATGATTGTTCTGAATGGTATCAAGAATGGTGAATTCCTTCCAGAAGGTTTTCCACTTACTTTGCTCAGATCCATCAAAGGAATTACTATCTATGGTAGCTATACAGCCTTTCAAAATGTATTTCTTAATATGAATTGAAAGCTGAAATTACTCCTTGATCCATGGGCTGCAAAATGGATGTTGGGTTAGCAGGCATGAAAACATTAATCTCCTTGTATATCCCTATCTGGGCTCTTGGGTGACTAGGTACATTATCAATAAGTAGTAATACTTTGAAATAAAGCTTTCTTTCTGAGCAGTAGGCATCAATAATAGGCTTAAAATATTTAGTAAACCATGCTGTAAACAAATGTGACATCATTCAGGCTTTGCTGTTCCATTTATACAGCACATGCAGAATGACTTAGCATCATTTTTAAGGGCACAGGATTTCAGAATAGGAAATAAACACTGGCTTCAACTTAAAGTCCCTAGCTCCATTAACCCCTAATGAGAGACTCAGCATGTCCTTTGAAGCTTTTTTTTCCTGTCTAGCTATGAAGTCACTAGATGGCATCTTCTTTCAATATATAAGGCTGCTTTATCTATATTGAAAACCTGTAGTTTCGTAGTCACCTTAATCAATGATCTTAACTAGATCTTCTATATAATTTGCTGCAAGTACCACATCAACACTTTCTGCTTCACTTTGCATTTTCATGTAATGGAAATGGCTTCTTCTTATACCTCATGAATCAACCGCTAGCCAGCTTCCAATGTTTCTCCTGCAATTTCCATACCACTCTTGGCCTTCACAGAATTGAAGGGAGTTAGAACCTTGCTCTGGATTAAGCTTTGGCTTAACAAAATGTTGTGGTTTGTTTGATCTTCTATCCAGGCTACTCAAACTCTTCATATCAGCGATATGGCTGTTTTGCTTTCTTATCATTTGTGTGTTCACTGGAGTAGCACTTTATATTTCCTTCAAGAATTTTTCCAGGTGACAAAATAATCTGTTCACCAACCCCCTGTGACACACAACTTACCTATATAATGAATCTGCACATGTACCCCAAAACTAAAATAAAAGTTAAGAAAAAAACGTTAGACGCATTCTAATGTAAAAATTTTTCTCTATAATCATACCATGGAAATATATGATAACCTTTATATAAATTAACACATAATACATATATTTAGATACATTATCCTTAGAGATATAGTATAAAAAGTGAAACCAATAACATGAGAGCACGTAAAAAGTCAGAAATGGTAAGAATACAGATGCTACCATTTGTATTTCCATAAATTTAACTGAAATATGAAAATTTGTTATTTTCTCTTAGATCCTCAGATGTAGAATATACAAATCTCCCAGAATAAACGTTCTCTGCTTTTTTTAAAATAATTTTTCCTTTGTATTCACAACTTGGCTATTTGACACAAGAGGCCTACCTTTCCACCTGTCTCAGTTTTTAGTATTCCTTCCTCACTAAGCTTAACCATTTCTAGCCTTTGATTTAATGTGAGGGATGTGTCTCACATTAAATCAGGATCTCTAGATCTTGAACACCTAGAGGCCACTGTAGGATTATTATCTGGCCTAATTTCAATACTCAGGGAATATTTTGTATCTCAGGGAATAGGGAAGCCTGAGGAGAGAGCGAGAGAGATGGGGAAACTGCTAGTCAATGGAAGAGTCAGAATTCACACATTATGTTCACCATATTATATGGACACGGTTCATGGCTCCCCAAAACAATTACAATAGTAGGCTGGGTACAGTGGCTCATACCTGTAATCCTAGCACTTTGGGAGGCCGAGACAGGTGGATCATCTGAGGTCAGGAGTTCGAAACCAGTCTGGCCAACATGGTGAAACCCTATCTCTACTAAAAATACAAAAATTAGCCAGGCGTGGTAGTGAGCGCCTGTAATCCCAGCTACATGGGAGGCTGAGGCAGAAGAATCTCTTGAACCTGGGAGGAAGAGGTTGCAGTGAGCCGAGATCGCGCCATTGCACTCCAGCCTGGGCGACAGAGCGAGACTCCATCTCAAAAAAAAAAAAAAAATTACAATAGTAACATCAAAAATCACTGATCACAGATCACCATAACAGATATGATAATAAAAAAGACTGAAATACTAGGAGAATTAGAAAA
Organism: Hylobates moloch; assembly: GCF_009828535.3. Taxonomy (NCBI): domain Eukaryota; kingdom Metazoa; phylum Chordata; class Mammalia; order Primates; family Hylobatidae; genus Hylobates; species Hylobates moloch. Next base: position 38,907,224 of record NW_026652291.1, read on the forward strand.
CCATGACACAGAGACATGAAGTGAGTACATGCTGTTAAAAAAAAAAAAATGATACCAACAAGCCTGCTGGACAAAAGATTGCCACAAACCTTCAATTTGTGAAAAATGCAATATCGACGAGGTGAAATAAAACAAGGTATGCCTGTATTATTACTTGCTACCCTAAGATAGAATAATAATACCAACAACACAATGTTTTATGGCACTTTTATATTTATTATCTCATTTTTAAGTCGCATAACCATCACCCTGTGAAAGGTTATCAGGATCAGAGAAAGGATATGATATATGGTATGCATACCAGTACATGAAGCCAGGATAAATGCCTCAGAACATTGTTTCGTTATTGTTGTTGTTGTTCCTGTTTTCTTGTCTTACCGGAATGAACACGAAATTTGTCTGCAAGATGAACTGATATTTACTGTTTGACCTTGTACAGGATATATCACCACACTGAGACTCAGCTTCCCCGTTTATTATAATACTGGTATAACAAAAGAGTTCTATAATAATAAAACAACAGCAAAAAAAGCTTTATAAAACCTAAAGGGCTATACTTTTTTAAATACCTTGTCCTTGCCAAAACTTGTCTATTTCTGATTCACTGTATAACCATATTTTCTCCCCTTGGCCCATGCGTCATAGGACAATACCAGATTTTGCTCAGCATTCTGAACTAAACCTCTAGTTTTCAGACTCTTTTACTTCTTTTAATCAATAGAAAAGACCTGCTATGTTTGGAAAGATTGATTCCACAAAACAAATGGAAAATAATCATCCAAAAATTTGTTAAGCATCAACTATATACCAGAAAATGTGAATCAAAAAATAACATATGGTGAAAAATATGAGACCTACTAAACTGAAAGATCATTAAAAGCTGAAGTCTAACCAATTTTTCACCCATCTACAAAAAGCTGAGATTTCTTTTCCCTCCCTCCTGCTTTAATTCTAATTCTTCCCACCTCCTCTGTTGGATAGAGGAAGAAGGCAAAAAGAAGCACGAGGGAAAAGCTGGATTCAGCCTCAAAGGCTCCACCAAGAACACTGGAATAAAACAAGGTATCTAGAAATCTACAGCACTCTGTACACTTCCAGATATCCCAAGTAACTAAGAAATAGAGAAAGAAAAAGAGCAAATTTACTGAACATGTACAAAATGTCAGTCATTGTTTGAGGCCCATACAAGCACATTATCACATTTAATATTTATTCAATCTTGAAAGGCTTGCATTCTTCTTTCATTCCACAAATATTCATTGGGCACTTACAATGTGCAAGGCACTATTCTAGGTACTTGAAATGTATTGGTAAATAAACTTAATAGATGAAAATCCTGCCCTTCTAACAAGTGAAACTTAAACAGAGGAGAAAGACAAATGTTAACACAATACATAAATTAAGAATTATCTTAAACAGCAATAAATGCTATAGGAAAGAATCAGAACAGGTAAAGAGGATTAGGAGTATATAGGGGAAGGGTGTAAGTGAAAAGGAGAAGAGGTTGTAATTTTAATTACAGTCGTTTGAGAAGGTGACATTTGAGGGAATTTGGTCATGTGACTCCTGGGGAAAGAGTATTCTAGGCAGAGAGAATCATCAGTGCACAAATCCTAAGGTGAAAGCCCATCTACATGTACCAGGAACAGCAATGAAGCCAGTGTGGCTGAAGTGGAAAGACTAAAGGAAAGAATAAAAGTAGAAAGGTAACACAAAAAAAACTAACAGGTGGTCAGATCCTATATGCCCTTTTAGGCCAGTGGCTTTTAAATTGAGTGAAATGAAGAGCCACTGGAGAGTCCTCAGCACAGTAGTAAAATATTTTACTTACTTTTTGAAGAGATCACTCAGGCTGTTTGGAAAAGACTGCAAAAGGATGTGTAAAAGGGTAACTGAGAGACAAGATAGGAGGTTACTGTAGTAATCTAGGTGAGAGATAATGGTGGTTTGAACCAGGGTAGTGGCAGTAAAGGTGGTGGGGAATTGACACATCTGGGATACGTTTTAATGGTTTGATCATTATTTTGATGATAAGTTGGCTGTGGGAGAAAGCAAGAGAAGTCTCAAGGATAGCCCCAACTAGAAAAAGAGTAGACATTTACTAAAATGACAAATACTCTAGGAAGAGCAAGTGTTAGGCAGGGAATCAGTATTTGGAATATATTAATTAAGTCAATAAGACACCCAAATAGTAATGTCAACTAGATATAGACATAGGTTTATATATATGTACAATTCAGAAATAGGTTCTTAAACAGATATATAAATTTAGAAGCTGCAAGCACATAGTTGGTATTTACAGTCATGATCATCAAGAAAGTGAGTGCAGAAGATTTTTTTAAAGTGTAACATCCTAGAAGTCATGTGAAAAAAGTATGTATCAGAAGGAATGATCGGCCGGGCGCGGTGGCTCACGCTTGTAATCCCAGCACTTTGGGAGGCCGAGGCGGGCGTATCACGAGGTCAGGAGATCGAGACCATGGTGAAACCCCGTCTCTACTAAAAATACAAAAAATTAGCCGGGCGTGGTGGCAGGCACCTGTAGTCCCAGCTACTCGGAGAGGCTGAGGCAGGAGAATGCTGTGAACCCGGGAGGTGGAGCTTACAGTGAGCCGAGATTGCACCACTGCACTCCAGCCTGGGCGACAGAGCGAGACTCCGTCTCAAAAAAAAAAAAAAAAAGAAGGAATGATCAACTAAATCAAATGTTGCTAAGTCAAGAGAAATGATGACTATTGAGAAATTAACTTGAGATTTAGCAATATGAAGATCATTGGTGACCTTATTAAGAGTAGTTTCAATTCAGCGATGATATGGTTTGGATCTGTGTCCCCACCCAAATTTCATGTTGAAATGTAATCCTCAACGCTGGGGGTGGGGCCTGGTAGGGGTTGATTGGATCACAGGGGTGTAGTTCTCATGAATTAATTTTAGCACCAACCCCCCTTGGTACTGTGTAGTGACAGAGTTCTAAGGAGATCTGGTTGTTTAAAAGTGTGTACCATCTCCCCCCACTCTCTCTCTTCCTCCAGCTCTGGCCATGTAAGACATGCTTTTTTTCTCTTTGCCTTCCACCCTGATTATAAGTTTCCTGAGGCCTCAGTCACTATGCTTCCTGTACCGCCTGCAAAACCGTGAGCCAATTAAACCTCTTTTCTTTATAAATTACCTAGTCTCAGGCATTTCTTTATAGCAATGTGAAAATGGACTAACAAAAGTGATAATGGCAGAAGCCTAATTATACTGGATTTAAAAGGAAACAAGAAGAAAAAAATTAGAGTCATTGAGCACAGATAATCCTTTCAAGGAGTTTGTTGCAATTGGAAAGCAAATAACTGTTATCTGGTAAGGGAAGTAGTGTCAAGCAAAAGAAGGTTTAAAGACAGGTAGCAGTAGATGTGTCTTCATGTGGTAGTGATGCAGTATGAAAAAACTTTAAGACATAGGAATGAGAGTGGAGAACTGCTGGAGCAATGTCCCTAAGAAGGCATTAGGAAACAGATTCTAATGCACAAACGAAGGGATTGGTTATAGAAAAGTAAATAATAATAGGTAGAAAGATAGATTATATGGATGGAGATGGTGGTAGATGGGTAGATAGAGTAAAAGGAGTCTATGCAAGTTCTGTTCTGATGGCTTCAATTTTCTCAGTGAGGTAGGAACCAAAATCATCAGGTGAGAGATTGAGGATGAGATGTTGGAAGGTCTGATGAGAGAAAACATTAAATAAGTCATCTAAGAAAATAGAAGAATAAACAATCTAGGAAAATACAATATGAATGCCAGGTAGTATTAAGGACTCACTTGATACTTGATATTTGTGACCATGAATTTAAGTAAAACTAGTCAGCATGATTCTGCATTTTCCTCTAGACATATATAGCTGCTAACTTAGATACTAACTTAAAGTTTAAAAATGGCTGGATTTAAGCTGGACTTCAGTGAGAGTGAGACAAGAAAGCTGAGGGTATATGCAAGGAAGCTGAGAATGCAAATCACAAATAACAAAATACTATAAAATTTAAGTCGGATAGAAGAGAAAGTGATGACTTAAGGAACAAAGGAACACTTAAAAGATGCTAAGAGCAATACGTTAATTACCATCTCTGTCATAAACAAGACTTAATTAAGTTGCCCAAATCGCAAAGCATTTGAATGACAAATGGAACAGAATCTAAATCCAGATATCTCATTCACATCATTCTGCCCATGGTACTGACAGCACCAAGCTGCTCTGCAAATTTGTTTTTCATTGGCATACTAACCTCCAAAAGGATGAACCTAATGCAAAACTAAAAGTTAGACTATTTTACTAGGCCTCATGTACCTCCCTCTCCCTCAGTGTCCAATGATCAGAGCCTGTCAGTATCCAAACTTCCAAATGATACTGAATCTTGCCATATCCCATCATATGTACAAAATCACTTTCACATTTCTCTACAGATCAATCTCCTTCATAAAAATCTGAACCACTAAGAATTGCTCTGAATAGAAAAAATACTTATACAAATAAATGACTATATAAACTTAACCTTCTTCATGGGTATTTTTGTTCTAACAGGGAGTCTAGTTAACTCACTTGAACCTCTATTGTGAAATATATTTAGGTCAAAATAATTGACCTAAGAAGTTTTGGTTCTTGACTTTTATTATTTCTAGTACCTTCTCCCTTAAAAACACATATCCTTTACAAATCTTAGAATTCCATTTTTCTTGTCTTTCTCTCAGAGAATGAAAAAGTGATGACACTAACATGCCATGGATCAGACCCAAACTTGTGTTAAAGATATTTTAGGCTGGGTGCAGTGGCTCACACCTGCAATTCCAGGACTTTGGGAAGCCAAGGTGGGTGGATCGCTTGAAGCCAGGAATTCGAGACCAGCCTGACCAACATGGAGAAACCCCATATCTATTAAAATCACAAAAATTAGCCAGGCTTGATGGGTCACACCTGTAATCCCAGCTACTCAGGAGGCTGAGGCATGAGAATCACTTGAACCCGGGAGGCAGAGCTTGCAGTGAGCCAAGATCGTGCCACTGCACTCCACCCTGGGTAACAGTGGAAGACTCCGTCTCAGAAAATGAAAAAAAGAAAAAAAAAAATTAGCCAGGCACCATGGCTCACACCTGTAATCCTGGCTACTCAGCAGATTGAGGCATGAGTATCACTTGAACTCAGGAGGCGGAGGCTGCAGTGAGCCGAGATCACACCACTGCATTCCAGCCTGGGCAACAGAGCAAGACTCTGTCACAAAAATAAATAAATAAGTAAAAATATTTTATACTTAGAACTCTAAATTGAACATTATAGTAAGCGTGGGACTACCTGGCAAAGCAAGAACTAAGCGTAGCCAGTTGGAGAACTCTAATGTTCTTCTGAGTAAATGGCTAAAAAAACAAGTCTTATTCATAATTTATGTCAAGACTATTATTTTTAAAAGAAACCATCAAGTTAGCACAATAAGAAGGTTTCAGTCCTGAACATACACCAAAGTATCATCACTGATTATCACGGAAGACAGAAGGAAGAATTCTACTATAAACATTATACATCTCTGTTTAATTTATTTTCAATTAGCATGTGTGGTGGATTCTATCACAATTTGTAATTATTCACTCCACTGTCCTTCAAAAGGAGCATCATCCACACCTGTTCCTATGTAACTGACAGTACTCCCATAAGAGTAACATCCCTGCTCCACTGACTTTGGCCTCGGCCACTGTTTTGCTTTGGCCAATGGTATATAAACAAACAACCAAGCAGAAGTTTTAAGAGCCACTGTGTATTCCTGCCAAATCATTTTCTTTTTTCCCTCTGTTACAAGAACAGCATGGCCCAAATAGGAGTTGTTCTCCAGCCTGGATCTCAGAATTAGAAGACATGTGGAGCACGAGCAGAGCCACTGCCAACCTTCAACCAACATGAAGCAAGAGCAAAAATAAGCAATTGTTGTTGTGAGCTGCTGAAATAGAGGTCATTTGTTATGCAGCATAACTTTGCAAAAGTTAATACATTGTGTGTTACTTTTATAATCAGAAAAACTAATAGATTTTGCTGTTTCAAACTTTCAGGACAGCAGTTATTTTAATGCTTCAACAACTAGAAAAAGAGGAATTTCAATCCAATTTTTAAGACACCAGAGTGCTTATGAAAGAGCAAGAAGTAGATGAACTGAAATTCTAGAAAGAGAAGAGCCCTTCCTAGGTGTGCAGATAACCATCTGCCATTTTATTTCCTGCCAGCATTTAAAAATTCTGGACAGAGACTGAGAACTGAGATTGGCCCAGACAGAAAGACTCCACTGGTGAAAGTAGAAAGCAGGCCAGGGGTGGTGGCTCACACCTGTAATCCCAGCACTTTGGGAGGCCAAGGTGAGCAGATCACCTGAGGTCAGGAGTTTGAAACCAGCCTAACCAACATGAAGAAACCCTGCCTCTACCAAAAATACAAAATTAGCCGGCCATCATGGCACATGCCTGTAATCCCAGCCACTCAGGAAGCTGAGGCAGGAGAATCGCTTGAACCCAGGAGGCGGAGGTTGCAGTGAGCCAAGATCACGCCATTGCACTCCAGCCTGGGCAACAAGAGCGAAAGTCTGTCTCAAAAAAAAAAAAGAAAGTAGAAAGCAGCTGAACTTTTTCATGCAGTAGTCTGAAAACTAGAAAGTCCCAAATGCAAGGCTGAAAGGAACATTTGCTGAATTCTAAGTAATGAAGGACGCTGGGAGATGTGCTAGAAGGGCAGAGTGAAATCTCCCTCAGTATTACAGTGCTTACCAGAAAAAAAGCCTTCCTAGAAATGGGGGACTAACCGCAAAAAACACATGACAGACCTCCCACATTTGCACGAATTTAAAGCACTGTAAATAAAGCAAGAGATTACCGGGCTAATCTCAAAACCTCTAAAGAACAGAATTAGATCTCCTGCAGTCTTTCAGGGCTGTGGAGAAGAAATCTGACAGTCTCTCAATCAAAAATCTGAGTATGTCAATGGAGACAAACCAGAGATAGACTAAATCTTACTAAAACTGCAATCCAGACGGACCCCAATAAAACCCTAATTAAATTGGCCTAACAACTAAAAAGGGGAATCATCTCTGGTGGAAGATATAACCTTCAGCCTCTACATAAATTATTACAAGTTTCAGCGTATAATAAAAAATTACAATATATGTGAAAAAAAAAGAAAAAATGACCTGTAATCAAGACTAAAAGCAAAGCTAGAGAGGACACTGATAGTGGAATTAGGAGACAATGGCTTTAAAATAGCCATTATCCATAGGCTAACGAAAGGGAAGGAAAAAAATGAACAAAATTTATAAAAGGATAGAGATAATCAACAAAAAAGGAAACCTATTTAAAAATAATAAAACTTCCTACAGCTGAGAAAATAAGCTATTAAAACTTGTTGGATAGGTTATTCAACCTGGCACAGAAGAGGAGAGAAATTGTAAGTTTAAAAAATAGCTCAACAAAAAATACACAATTAAACCACAGAGAGAAAAGACAGAACAACCACATGAGACATGTGGGACAGTCAAAACGTCTAACACAGTTTAGAGGAGAGAGAGATTGGGGTAGAAGCAAAACGTAAAGACATAAAATACAATTTTTTCCAAGGTTGATAAAAAAAAAAAAACATTAACCCAGCAAACCCCAAACATGATAAATGCAAAGAAACCCAGGCCTAGACACCATACAAACTATTAATGAACTAAAGACAAAAACAAAAATCTTAAACGCAGCCAAAAAACCCACACTCCTTTAAAGGAGCAACAATAAGGAAAAACAAAGGAATTACACATCTGAAGTGCTATAAGAATAAAAGATTCAGGCTGGACATGGTGGCTCTCACCTGTAATCCCAATGCTTTGGGAGGCCGAGGCAGGAGGATAGCTTGAGGCCAGGAGTTTGAGACCAGCCTGGTCAACATAGTGAGACCCCATCTCTACAAAACTAAAACAAAAAAATTAGCTGAACACGGTGGTGCCACCTGTACTCCCAGCTACTTGAGAGGATAAGGTAGGAGGATCGCTTGAGCCTAGGAGTTAGAGGCTGCAGTGAGCTATGATCCAGCCTCAGTAACAGAGCGAGACCCTGTCTCAAAATAGCAACACATGCCAGCCCAGAATTCTGTACCAGTAAGTTTTTCCTTCAAAAAAGAAGTCAAAATAAAGGGATTTCAGACAAAAGCTGAGAAAATCTGCCTCAAAGAGACTGGCACTACAAGAAATATTAAAGGAATTTTTTCAGGCTCAAAGAAAATTATCCCGGATGGTAGCAAAGAACTGTAAAAATGAATGAAGAGCATTAGAAAGGGTACACATGTGGATAAATATAAAAGAATATTAACTGTTTACAAAAAATTATGTGGTTTATATCATATATTGAAATAAAATATGAAAAAATAGCACAAAGGGCAGGAGGGAATAAACAAAGTTAAACTGTCCTAAGTTTTGCATTGTTTGGGAAGTGGTAAAACATTAAGATACACTAAAAAAAAAAAATCAAGAAGGTTTATTAAAATCTCTAAGATAACTAAAAAATAACCACAGAAGAATGTATAACTGAAAAGCTAATAAGCCAAAACGGAGTTTAGAAAACCTGACAAATAATACAGGCAGGAAAGAAATTTAAACACCCAAAGAATGGATGGGACAAATAGAAAAGAAATAGTAAGATAAAAGATTTATGCCCAACTATATTAGTAACTACATTAAATGTAAATAGAATACATATTACAATTAAAGCACAAAGATTGTCAAACTAGATAAAACAAACAAAACATGACCTGACTATATGACATTTCCAAGAGATATACCGTAAATACAAGAATACAGAATGGCTGAACTAAAAAGGAGAAAAAAATCATACCATGGAAGTAATGATGAAAAGAAAGAGTGACTATATTAATAGAAGGTAAAAGTAGACTTGAAGGCAAGAAATATTATCAGAGATAAAGAAGGTCATTTCATAATGACAAAAAGGTAATTTCAACCATAAAATAACAATGCCAAGTTTTAATTCACCTAGTAAGAGCTTCCAACTACATGAGGGGAAAACTGAAAGAACTAAAAGTCAACAAAACTACAGTCATAGTTGATAATTTTAAGACACTACTCTCAAAGCTGAGAGAACAGGGAAAAAACCAGTCATTTGAAGATTTGAACAACTTGATTAACCAATTTGACCTTATTGACAAAGAACATTAACACCAACGACTGCAGAATCAGCATTCAAGTACACATGAAGTGTATGAATCTATCACAAATGCTTTCAGAGAATAAAAAAGAGAGAGACTTTCCAATTCAATTACACATGAAATGTATCAATCTATCACAAACACTTTGAAAGAATAAAACAGAGACTTCCCAATTCTTTTTACCAGGCTAACAAACATTGATAACAAAATCTGACAAAAATATTATAGTAAAGGACTATTACAGGCCAGTATCTTTCATGAATAGATGTAAAAATTCTAAGAGAATATTAACAAATTGAATCTAATGGTACATAAAAGGGACAATACATTATGACAAAGTAACGTTTATCCTAGGAGTATAAAGTTGGTTTAACATTTAAAAATCAATCAATGTAATTCACCACAGCACAGAATTAAGGATACAACCAAATGATTTATCTCAACAAAAACAAAAAACTTGACAAAGTTTACCACCTATTCATGATTTAGAAAACTCTCAGACTGGGCACAGTGGCTCACACCTGTAATCCCAGCACTTTGGGAGGCCGAGGTGGGAATATCATTTGAGCCAGGAGTTCAAGGCCAGTCTGGGCAACAGCGCAAGGCCCTTTCTCTATAAACATTTTTTTAAAAAAGAAAAGAAAACTAGGAATAGATAAGAACTTTAATCTGATAAAGGTTACCTATAAAACTTACAACTAACATCATAATTGGTAAATATTGAACATTTTCCCCTAAGTTTAGGAGTGAGACTATTTCAATTAAACATTGTTCTAGAAGCCTTGGCTATTGCAATAAGGGAAAACAAAGAAATAATTATAAAGACTGGAAAGAAATAAGTAAAATATTTATTATTCTCAGATGATTTGGTTGTTTGCATAGGAAATACAAAAAATCTATTAAATATTAAATATTAAAAATAAGCAAATTTAGCGGGTTGCTGCTTATAAGATAAAAATACAAGAACTGTATTTCTATGTATTAGTATAAAACAATTCAAAAATGAAATTTAAATAACGAATACTATTTACAATAGCACTTTCAAATCATTAAAATACCTAGCCATAACTCTAACAAATGATATGCAAAACCTCTACATTGTAAACCATAAAATACTGCTGAAAGAACTTAAAGACTCAAGTAAATGGATAGATAATCCATGTTCATGGACTGGAAGACTCTATATTGTTAAGATGCCAATTCTCCCCACATTGATCTATAGCCTCAATGCAATCCCAATCATAATATTAACAGTTTTCACTGAAATATGATTCTAAATGTATATGGAAACACAAAGGATAGAGTATACCCACCACAAAAAAAAATGTTGAAGAAGAAAAAAAATTGAAGGAACTTATACCAGCAGATAACAAGATTTAGTATAAAGCTATAGTAATTAAGACAGGGTAGTATTTATACATAAATAGACCAGTGGAAGAGCATATACACTCTAGTAAGACTCACCTGATTTATATCAAAAGTGTTCTATAATCCAATGGTGTAAGGGCAATTTTTTTTTTTCAAAAAATGGGGCTGAATCAATTCAATATCCTACGTTTTATTAAAAAAAATTCCTGGTTTTTACCTCACATCATTCATTATAAGATAATTTGAAATGCATCATAGAGCTTCGAGTAAAAGAGAAAGCAATACAATTTCGAAAAGAAAACTTTGGAGAATATTTTCATGATCCTGTAATAGGCAAAGATTTCTTAAACAAAACATTAACCAACCAACTAAACCATAAAAAGCAAACTTGATAAGCTGAGGTTCATTAGAATTGAAAAGTTTTATTTATTATAATACACTATTAAGACAATGAAAAGACTAGCCTCAGACTGGGAGAAGAAATTTGCCATGCAAAGGTCTCGTATTCAGAATACATAAGGAATTCCTATAAATCCATAAGACAAAGATAACATAACTTTAAAATATGTCAAAAATATTAAAAGGTGATCACCATCATTATTTGCCTGGGAAATGAAAAGGACAAGCCAGTGCACACCGACCAGAACGACTGAAATTAAAAAGACTGACAATACACAATACTGACAAAAATGTAGAACTACTCAAACCCTCTTACATTGCTGGTGGGGATGTAAAATGGTACAGCCACTTTGGAAGACAACCATCCAGCAATTATACTCTTAAAAATGAAACAATATATTCATAGAAAGAAATATACAAGAATATTCATAGCAGGTTTTCTTTGTAAGTCAAAAATTAGAAACAATTCAAATGTCCATTAACAGAAGAATAAATAATGATCCATTCATTCAATGAAACACTACATAGCAACAAAAAGAACCAAGGTATACCAACATCATGGATGAATATCATAACCATAATAAATGAAAGAAGTCATTCCCTTTACATGAAGTGCAAGAACAGGCAAGACTAATCTATGATGATAAAAATCAGAATAATAATTACTTGGGAGTGACAGGAGAAGTGGATATTAATTAACCTGTGAAAAACATGAAGGAGAGGCTTCTGGAGTGCTGGAGATGTTCTACATCTTGATCTGAGTGTTAACTGTAAGAGTTTGTACACATAAAAAACTCACCATGCTATACAATTAACATTTGTACATTTTACTGTATGCATGTTATATCTCAAATTTAAAAATTGCTACTACAGCAAGCAATTCATATGGATGTATATTTGGGGAAAATCTTCTCACAATAAAGGATACACTGGATAATTCTTCAAAAATACCCAAGACCAGGAGAAAGATATTTTAGCCCCAACTCAGTCATTTAGATATGTAAGCTCAAATAAATCATCTAACTGGGTCTTAAGTTTCTTTACCTACTAGAGTGTGTTAGTATAGATAATCCTTAAAGTTCTTCCTATATCCAAAAATCTGAGTATTTGAAATAAATTGCTTAATTTTAAAAACTGAATTCTCAAATTTCAAATTACCAGATAGTCACCTAAGGCGTAACTGTAACAAAACTGTTCACTCCAGTAATTCTAATTTAAGACAGCTAAAATCAGATAACTGCATGCTGCCATTTATCCTGAATGTCCTATACCTATATTTAAGTTCATCTACTTTAGCCTAGACACGCTGGTACCACCGTTTCAGCAGACAAGAAACTTGACAGCCAGATTACCTTTCCTTTCTTTTCTAAGGATGAGTTATTCATTCTTCCAGGCCTTACTGAAACACTACCTTCTTTAAAATGCCATCCCTCCTACAGCCATTCAGTCAAAATTAATTGTTCCTTCCTCTGTGCACCCACGGCATGTTGCTTGTACTTCTATTACAGCTTTTATTTCATGCTGTATTTTAGGTACTTGCTTTCATGTATGCATGTGGGCCCTTTCCAAAGGAAGGGTATACCCATTCAGCCAACTAGATCAGCTAAGTCAACCCTGGAAGTCAATGGTGGCAACACAGTAAGATCATCTTTACATACTATTCTATGTTGATGGTGGCAAAGTAAGATAGTAGATACTAAAAGCTGCCATCCTCTACTCAAAGCAAGAAGAGATTACAATAAATATTCAAGATACTGAATTAATTTCAGTCCTTACTTTTGCTTATACACCAGTAGAACAATGAAATAGCCATAGGCAGAGAGCTGAATAAAGAAGTAAATTAGGCCTGTAATGGGGAAAAAACATTTATTAAATTAATTAACAAATTATTAACTTGTTAACAAATAGATGGCTAGGGAGAAGGCAAGTGGACTGACTATTCGGGGACTACACACTCAGCATCCCTTTGATGTTAACTGATCCTGTTCCTGCCAACATGGTTTGTAGAACCTAAGCTCCATCCTCTGATCACAGATGACTGATCTAGGACAATCAGCGTTCTTCCTCAAACATTTCAGAAACACTGCAAAAATAAAGTCAGTCCTCTGAATGGCTAAAATGGTAATATGTAAATAATTAGGGAAGTGTTGACACTGTTTTTCCCAAAGTGGAGAAGGGAAATCTGTGATAAGAGAAAATGAAGACTACTTATAGGGTAGAGCAAAGATGAGAAACAGTCCTCGGGAATCTTCAACCCTGGGTCCAATGTTCCTAGGACCCAATCTTGTATTTGGGTTTTGTGAGGCAGACACCCCAATATTCTTATAATAATTGTTCCCTTTTACTAAAGCTAGTTCAATTTGAGTTGTCACTTGCAACCAAAACAATCTCATGATATTCTGAGGATAGTTTGAATACCCTCAATTAACCATGCTTCCTAGCATTTACACCCTTGGGTAGTCTCTTTGCACAAAGACTCTGGGCTGAGCTTGTGACTATTTGACCAACAGAATAATGGCAGAAGTGATGCTGTGAAAGTTTCAGGCCTATCCCTTGGCCTGGCATCTTCTGCTTCCTCTGTCTCACAATGCTTGCTCTTAGAATACTTCTTATAACCCAGCTATCACACCATGAGGCTAAGGAATCAGCCATATAGAAAGACCCACATGTAGGAGAACCAAAGCCCTGGCCAACAATCCCAGTTGAGCCTCCAGATATCACAGCTCTATCAGAACCCCAACAAATGCCACCAGACGCAGAACCAAATTATTTCACAGAAATGTGAAAAATACTAAATTGTAGTTTCAAGTAACTAAATTTTGTGATGTTTTGTAATGCAAATTTTAACTAATATAAAAGTTCGATTCACATGCAGGTAACTTGCAATTGTATTTTCCTTACAACAGACTACGTCTTGAGCAGGAGTTGGCAAACTACAGCCCTTAGACCAATTCTGGCCTGCCATTTCTTTTTATAACTAAAATTTCGGTGGGACGCTATAATGCTCATTCATTTATACACTGTCTACAGCTGCTTTCATGCTACAAGAGCAGAGCTGAATAGTTGTGAGAGAAATCATATACAGCTCACAAAGCCTAAAAATTCACTATCTAGTCTTTTACTAAAAAAGTTTTGCAAACCCTGTCATGCAGTACTTGGCAAGGGTTCTAATATAAAAATACCTTAAAATGTAAACCATTTTACAATCAACTAATCATACTTAAAGCATAACATTATAAATACTTAGTAGTTTTAGCCTAACACCATGCAAAGTACATGATACACTACATATTGAGTTGAGCTATATTGTTTGTTAACAAGTCAGGCTACGGTCAGACCAATATATTACTCATAGACAGAAAAACAATAAAATAACAAGATTAGATCCATTACCATTCAGCTGCTTAAAAGTTTCTACTATTTGGGGAGTCTGCATTATTCATCTTTGAGTTTGTCATACATTATATGATCTACTCCTGAATTGTGCTAAAAATCAGAAATGAATGTTTCATTGTGATGCATAATTGACAATTTTTTGTTTGTTTGTTTTGAGAGGGAGTTTAACTCTTGTAGCCCAGGCTGGAGTGCAATGGTGCAATCTTGGCTCACTGCAACCTCCGCCTCCCAGGTTCAAGTCATTCTCCTGCCTCAGACTCCTGACAATTCTTTAAAATTAACACTTCACAAACCCACCTGCAAAAGAAAATTTGAAAATCCAAGTCCAGTATAAACCTAAATTTGGCCAAGCATAGTGTCTCATGCCTGTAATCCCAGCACTTTGGGAGGCCAAGGTGGGTGGATCACCTAAGGTCAGGAATTAAAGACCAGCCTGGCCAACATGACGAAGCCCTTTCTCTACTAAAAGTACAAAACTTAGCCAGGTGTGGTGGCAGGCGCCTGTAATCCTAGCTATTTGGGAGGCTGAGGCAGGAGAATTACTTGAACCTGGGAGGTGGAGGCTGTAGTGAGCTGAGATAGCACCACTGCACTCCAGTCTGGGGAACAGAGAGAGACTCTGTATCAAAAAAAAAAAAAAAAAATCAAACAAACAAGAAAACACTGGGCTGGGCCGGGCGCGGTGGCTCATGCTTGTAATCCCAGCACTTTGGGAGGCCGAGGCGGGCGGATCACGAGGTCAGGAGATTGAGACCACGGTGAAACCCCATCTCTACTAAAAAAATACAAAAAAAATTAGCCGGGCGCGGTGGTGGGCGCCTGTAGTCCCAGCTACTTGGAGAGGCTGAGGCAGGAGAATGGCGTGAACCCGGGAGGCGGAGCTTGCAGTGAGCCGAGATTGCGCCACTGCACTCCAGCCTGGGCGACAGAGCGAGACTCCATCTCAAAAAAAAAAAAACAAAAAACAAACAAACAAACAAAAAAACACTGGGCTGAGTTGCTGGCAAGATGGCCAAATAGGAAAGCTTCGATCTGCAGCTCCCAGGAAGATCAACGCAGAAGGCAGGTGATTTCTGTGTTTCCAACTGAGGTATCTGGCTCATCTCATTGGGAGTGGTTAGACAGTGGTTGCAGCCCACAGAGGGCGAGCAGAAGCAGTGTGGGGCATTGCCTCGCCCAGGAAGCACAAGGGTTCAGGGAACTCCCTCCCTTAGCCAAGGGAAGCCCTGAGGGACTGTGCCGTAAGGAACCGTGCACTCTGGCTCAGAAGACCGTGCACTCCAACGGTCTTCACAACCCCTAGACCAGGAGATTCCCTCAGGTGCCTGTGCCACCAGGGCCCAGGGTTTCAACACAAAACTGGGTGGTCGTTTGGACAGACAGCGAGCTAGCTGCAGGAGGTTTTTTTTTTTTTCATACCCCAGTGGTACCTGGGACACCAGCAAGACAGAGCCATTCACTCCCCCAGAAAAGGGGTTTAAGCCAGGGAGCCAAGTCATCTAGCTCAGGGGAACCCACCCCCACAGAGACCAGCAAGCTAAGATCGACTGGCTTGAAATTCTCCCTGCCAGCACAGCAGTCTGAAGTTGACCTGGGATGCTCCAGCTTGGTGCAATGAGGGGCGTCCACCATTATTGAGGCTTGAGTAGGCAGTTTTCCCCTCACGGTGTAAACAAAGCCTGGGGAGGTTCCAACCCGTCGGAACCCTCTGCAGCTCAGCCAAGCCGCTGTAGCCAGACTGCCTCTCTAGAATCCTCCTCTCTGGGCAGGGCATCTCTGAAAAAAAGGCAGGAGCCCCAGTCAGGGGCTTATAGATACAACCTCCATCACCCTGGGACAGAGTACCTAAGGGAAGGGGTGGCTGTGGGGGCAGCTTCAGCAGACTTAAATGTCCCTGCCTGCCAGCTCTGAAGAGAGCAGCAGATCCCCCAGCACAGTGCTTGAGCTCTGCTAAGGGACAGACTGCCTCAAGTGGGTCCCTGACCCCCATGCCTCCCAGCAGGGGTTGACAGACACCTCATACAGGAGAGCTCTGGCTGGCATCTGGCAGGTGCCCCTCTGGGATGAAGCTTCCAGAGGAAGGAACAGGTAGCAATCTTTACTGTTCTGCAGCCTCCACTGGTGATACCTAGGCAAAGAGGGTCTGGAGTGGACCTCCAGCAAACTAGAGCAGACCTTCAGCAGAGAGACCTGACTGTTAGAAGGAAAACTAACAAACAGAAAGGAATAGCATCAACATTAACAAAAAGGACGTCCACTCACAAACCCCTTCCGAATGTCACCAAAATCAAAGAGCAAAGGTAAATAAATCCATGAAGATAGGGAGAAACCAGCATAAACATGCTGAAAATTCCAAAAACCAGGATGTCTCTTCTCCTCCAAAGGATCACAACTCCTCACCAGCAAAGGAACAAAACTGGACGGAGAATGAGTCTGATGAATTGACAAAAGTAGGCTTCAGAAGATGGGTAATAACGAACTCCTCCGAGCTGAAGGAGCATGTTCTAACCAAATGCAAGAAGCTAAGAACCTTGAAATAAGGTTAGACAAATTGCTAACTAGAATAACCAGTTTAGAGAAGAACATAAATGACCTGATGGAGCAGAAAAACACAGCACAAGAACTTTGTGAAGCATACACAAGTATCAACAGCCGAATTGATCAAGTGGAAGAAATGGTATCAGAGATTGAACATCAACTTAATGAAATAAAGCGTGAAAGACAAGATTAGAAAAAAAAAATGAAAAGGAACAAACAAAGCCTCAAGAAATATGGGACTATGTGAACAAAGACCAAACCTACGTTTGATTGGTGTACATGAAAGTGATGGGGAGAATGGAACAAAGCTGGAAAACATTCTTCAGGATATTATCCAAGAGAACTTCCTCAACTTAGCAAGACAGGCCAACATTCAAATTCAGGAAGCATAGAGAACACCACAAAGATACTACTCAAGAAGAGCAACCCCAAGACACATAATCGACAGATTCACCGAGGTTGAAATGAAGGAAAAAATGTTAAGGGCAGCCAGAGAGAAAGGTTGGGTTATCCACAAAGGAAGGCCATCATACTAACAGCAGACCTCTCAGCAGAAATTGTACAAGCCAGAAGACAGTGGGGGCCAATAGTCAATATTCTTACAGAAAAGAATTTTAAACCCAGAATTACCATATATCCAGCCAATCTAAGCTGCATAAGTGAAGGAGAAATAAAATCCTTCACAGACACGCAAATGCTGAGATTTTGTCACCACGAAGCCTGCCTTACAAGAGCTCCTGAAGGAAGTACTAAACATGGAAAGGAACAACCAGTACCAGCCACTGCAAAAACACACCAAATTGTAAAAACCATCATCACTATGAAGAAGCTGCATCAACTAACGGTCAAAATAACCAGCAAGCATCATAATGACAGGATCAGATTCACACATAACAATATTTACCTTAAAGGTAAATGGGCTAAATGCCCCAATTGAAAGACACAGACTGCCAAATTGCATAAAGAGTCAAGACCCATTGGTGTGCTGTATTCAGGAGACCCATCTCACATGCAAAGACACACATAGGCTAAAAATAAAGGGATGAAGGAATATTTACACAGCAAATGGAAAGCAAAAAAAGCAGAACTGGCAATCCTAGTTTCTGATAAAACAGACTTTAAGCCAACAAAGATCAAAAGAGACAAAGAATGACATTATATAATGGTAAAGGGATCAATGCAAAAGAAGAGCTAACTATCCTAAACATATATGCACCCAATATAGGAGCACCCAGATTCATAATGCAAGTTCATAGAGACCTACAAGAGACTTAGTCTCCCACACAATAATAGTGGGAGACTTTAACACCCCACTGTCAATATTAGATCAACGAGACAGAAAATTAACAAGGTTATTCAGGACTTGAACTCAGCTCTAGACCAAGCAGACCTAATAGACATCTACAGAACTCTCCACCCCAAACCAACAGAATATACATTCTTCTCAGGACCACATCACACTTACTCTAAAATTGACCATATAATTGGAAGTGGAACACTCCTCAGTAAATGCAAAAGAATGGAAATCATAACAGTCTTCAGACCACAGTGCAATCAAATTAGAACTCAAGATTAAGAAACTCACTCAAAACCACACAACTACATAGAAACTGAACAACCTGCTCCTGAATGACTACTGGGTAAATAATGAAATTAAGGCAGAAATAAATAAGTTCCTTGAAACCAATGAGAACAAAGACACAATGTACCAGAATCTCCGGGACACAGCTAAAGCATTGTTTAGAGAGAAATTTATAGCACTAAAGGCCCACAAGAGAAAGCAGGAAAGATATAAAATCGATACCCTAACATCACAATTAAAAGAACTAGAGAAGAAAGAGCAAACAATTTTAAAAGCTAGCAGAAGATAAGAAATAACTAAGGTCAGAGCAGAATTGAAGGAGATACAGACATGAAAATTTCTTCAAAAAAAAAAATCAATGAATCCAGGAGCTTTTTGTTTTTTGTTTTTTTTTTCTTTTTTTGAAAAGATCAACAAAATAGATAAAACACTAGCCAGACTAATAAAGAAGAAAAGAGAGAAGAATCAAATAGAGGATAAAGGGGATATCACCACTGATCCCACAGAAATACAAACTACCATCAGAGAATACTATAAACACTTCTACGCAAATAAACTAGAAAATCGAGAAGAAACTGATAAATTCCTGGACACATACACTTTCCTGAGTCTAAACCAGGAAGAAGTGGAACCCCTGAATAGACCAGTAACAAGTTCTGAAATTGAGGCAGTAATAGCCTACTAACCAAAGTCCAGGACCAGAAGGATTCACAGCTGAATTCTACCAGAAGTACAAAGAGGAGCTGGTACCATTCCTTCTGGAATTATTGCAAACAATAGAAAAAGAGGGAATCCTCCCTAACTCATTTTATGAGGACAGTATCATCCTGATACCAAAACCTGGCAGAGACACACACAAAAAAGAAAATTTCAGGCCAATATCCCTGAAGAACATCAGTGCAAAAATCCTCGATAAAATATTGGCAAACCGAATCCAGTAGCATATCAGAAAGCTTTTCCACCATGATCAAGTCAGCTTCATCCCTGGGATGCAATGCTGGTTCAACATACGCAATCAATAAATGTAATCTATCACAAAACCAAAGCAATAACAAAAACCACATGATTATCTCAGTAGATGCAGAAAAGGCCTTCTACAAAATTCAACACCTCTTCATGCTAAAAACTCTCAATAAACTAGGTATTGATGGAATGTATTTCAAAATAATAAGAGCTATTTACGATAAATCCACAGCCATACTGAATGGGCAAAAACCAGAAGCATTCCTTTGAAAACCAGCACAAGACAAGGATGCCCTCTCACACTCCTATTCAACATAGTATTGGAAGTTCTGGCCCGGGCAATTAGGCAAGAGAAAGCAATAAAGTGTATTCAAATAGGAAGAGGAAGTCAAATTGTCTCTGTTTGCAGATAACATGATTGTATATTTAGAAAACCCCATCGTCTCAGCCCAAAATCTCCTTCAGCTGATAAGCAACTTCAGCAAACTCTCAGGATACAAAATCAATGTGCGAAAATCACAAACATTCCTACACACCAATAACACACAAACAACCAAATCATGAGTGAACTCCCATTCACAACTGATACAAAGAGAATAAAATACCTAGGAATACAACTTACAAGCAATGTGAAGGATCTCTTTAAGGAGAACTACAAACCACCGCTCAAGGAAATAAGAGAGGACACAATGAAATGGAAAAACATTCCATGCTCATGGATAGGGAGAATCAATATTGTGAGCCATGCTGTCCAAAGTAATTTATAGATTCAATGCTACCCCCATCAAGCTACCATTCTTCTCATAATTTAAAAAAAAAAAACTACTTTAAATTTCATATGGAACCAAAAAGAGCCCACATAGCCAAGACAATCCTAAGACAAAAGAACAAAGCTGGAGGCATCATGCTACCTGACTTCAAACTATACTACAAGGCTACAGTAACCAAAACAGCATGGTACTGGTACCAAAACAGATATATAAACCAATGGAACAGAACAGAGGCCTCAGAGATAACATCACACATCTACAACCATCTTATATTTGACAAACCTGACAAAAACAAGAAATGGGGAAAGGATTTAATAAATGGTGTTGGGAAAACTGGCTAGCCATATGCATAAAAGTGAAACTGGACCCCTTCCTTACACCTTATACAAAAAATTAACTCAAGATGGATTAAATACTTAAATGTAAGACCTAAAACCATAAAAACCCTAGAAGAAAACCTAGGAAATACTATTCAGGACATAGGCATGGGCAAAGACTTCACGACTAAAACACTAAAAGCAATGGCAACAAAAGCCAAAATTGACAAATGGGAGCTAATTAAACTAAAGAGCATCTGCACAGCAAAAGAAACTACCATCAGAGTGAACAGGCAACCTACAAAATGGGAGAAAATTTTTGCAATCTATCCATCTGACAAAGGGCTAATATCCAGAATCTACAAAGAACTTAAACAAATTTACAAGAAAAAAACAACCCCATCAAAAAGTGGGTGAAGGATATGAACACACACTTCTCAAAACAAGACATTTATGCAGCCAACACACATATGAAAAAAAGCTCATCATAACTGGTCATTAGAGAAATGCAAATCAAAACCACAATGTGATACCATCTCATGCCAGTTAGAATGGCGATCATTAAAAAGTCAGGAAACAACAGATGCTGGAGAGGATGTAGAGAAATAGGAACACTTTTACACTCTTGGGAGTGTAAATTAGTTCAATCATTGGGGAAGACACTGTGGTGATTCCTCAAGAATCTAGAACCAGAAATACTACATGACCCAGCAATCGTATTACTGGGCATATACTCAAAGGATTATAAATCATTCTACTGTGAAGACACATGCACAGGTATCTTTACTGCGGCACTGTTCACAATAGCAAAGACTTGGAACCAACCCAAATGCCCATCAATGACAGGCTGGATAAAGATAAGATGGCACATATACATGGTAGAATACGATGCAGCCATAAAAAAAGGATGAGTTCATGTCCTTTGCAGGGACATGGATGAAGCTGGAAACCATCATTCTCAGCAAACTAACACAAGAACAGAAAAGCAAACACCACGTTCTCACTCATAAGTGGGAGCTGAAGAATGAGAACACATGGACACAAGGAGGGGAACATCATACACTGGGGTCTGTCGGGGGCTGGGGGGCTAGGGGAGGGATAGCATTAGGAGAAATATCTAATGTAGATGACAGGTTGATGGGTACAGCAACGCACCATGGCACGTGTATACCTATGTAACAAACCTGCATGTTCTGCACAGGTACCCCAGAACTTAAAGTATAATAATAATTAAAAAAAAAAAAAACTAAATTAATGATTCCCAAACTTTTCTACCAAAACTTATCTTTGGCAATGCTCTAAATTTGATAGATTCTCTTTTGGCATCTGATAGTTCTAAAAGTATCTTTTCCCTTTTATACATAATATTTATTTCCCTTATGCCCCAAATCATTGTTTATTTAACCTCAAACATATAAGGTCCTCATCTACCAATTTAAAGTTCCTCTACTACAAATCAACAATCATCTATATAAATATTTTATTTTACTATCACTTTACCACCCTGCATTACTGCCCCATTTGCATAACATTTCAAACTTTCGAAACACCTTTTTTTTTTTTTTGAGATGGAGTCTTGCTCTGTCGCCCAGGCTGGAGTGCAGTGGCGCAATCTCGGCTCACTGCAAGCTCCGCCTCCCGGGTTCACGCCATTCTCCTGCCTCAGCCTCTCCAAGTAGCTGGGACTACAGGCGCCCGCCACCACGCCCGGCTAATTTTTTGAATTTTTTAGTAGAGACGGGGTTTCACTGTGGTCTCGATCTCCTGACCTCGTGATCCGCCCGCCTCGGCCTCCCAAAGTGCTGGGATTATAAGCGTGAGCCACCGTGCCCGGCCTCGAAACATCTTTTGAACTAGAGTACTTAGTATTCCATAACCATAGTACCCACATATATGTATGTGAATTTTCTCCACAGGTCTTAACAAGCCTTAGAGACTATCAGAGGCAGTTTTCCATACATACTTTACTTTAAACCTACATCTCAAAAATCTCAAATTCTTGCTGTTAGTTACTACACTACAAATAGCATCTTCTAACTCTAACTGCCCAAAACTTAAGCTGGAAAACAAGAATTTAGATTAAGCAGAACCCCAGTTCAGTATTGAATCTTAATGATGTTCCTAAAATAAGATAAAATAGTGGGAAAAGGGCATGGGGATACACCAAGATTGAGGTCAGATACCCAAAAGTTGTACAGGTTGCTTCTGTTGCCCTGTTTATTAAGGTAATTATATTCAAATGTATTATAATACACAACAAACATTTCATGAATATTTAGTATGTGGGCACACGCATTAAAGGTTTACTTCATTATCTCACCATAACAACCCTCTAAGGCAGGCGTATTAGTATTATTTTCCATTTTACAGATGAAAAAAACTAAAGCTTAGAGAAGTAACTGTAAAAACTTCACTTAGGTATAAACCCAGGTGGTCTAATCCAGAGCCCACCTACTATTCTGAGTATCTGTGTGAACCTAAAACATAATATTGTTCATCAAAGGTATTATGTCTTATTTTACAACAGCTTTGTTTTAAATATACAATAGCAAAATAATAACTATTTTGGAGGGAGTGCTAATTTTTTGTTTTCCAGATCTCTAGTGTAACAATACATTTTAAATTTAAAAAGAAAAAGTAATACCTCAAATACCCCTAAATCACTATTATTCTTCTAAGCTTGATTGTGGGAATCTGTTATTACACTTAAGTTCATATAATGTTTTCTAAGGTCTATATATTTAGCAATTTTAACCTCTGTAGCATGTGATATTGAATGAAATAAAATTGCACATATTGTGCAGTGGAAGTAACAGACATTTATTTTCATTTACACTTGTTATGAATGTCTGTGTCTTTTTCTAGTAATTTTTCCTGTTTGAAGGAAAACACCTTAGATCAATAATTTTGCCGTCACTAATAGATTTCAGCAATGATCGAATGGTAAACATGAGGCATGCTCCTCAGATTTAGAATTAATAAAATTTTAGAGCTGAAGGGGATTTTAGAGATCATCTACTCAACTTTCCATTTGACAAATAATGATACTAAACTCCCACTGAAAAAATCCAAAATAGAATTTCATCCAGTGTTCTTTCCCCATAGTGGTAACAGAACCAAGACTGGTCAGTTTCTAGTCTTTGCTATCATAGATTTTCAGAGTCAAATAAGAATATATTCAGTCAACATTTTAACATGAAAAAAAAGGAAAAACAAAAAAAGAGGTGGTGATTAGGAAAAAAATATATATATATGTATATATTTTAAAGGTAAATCCAGGGTAAAATAATTAATTTTCACAATAGAGATTATTGTAGAAAAACCATTATTTCTACAGCAAAAAAAGTAAAAGAATACATATAAAAATCATACACAGATTTTCAAGAGATCATCTGCAGGGGAAAGACCACCATTTCCTAAAAAGGTGTTGAACAGAACTCAGGTGTATCTTGAAAAAGTGTTTAATTTTCAAATAAATTTGGAAGCACTAGACTAAATAAAGGTTAAGAGGTTCTACAGTTATTACTCACATCTTTAATATGCCTTCATATACTGTGAATCTCCAAATGGAGGGATACATTATGTAGCACTTTCCACATTTATTTGATCATGTAAAAGCATTTTCATATAATACATACTATAACATCTCCCAGACAAGTGTTGCTAGAACAAAATTTAGGAAACACTGGGAGGCACCATTTGTAGAAAAAAAGACTAAGACCCATAGGTGATCATAAATTCAAAATAAAGCAACATAAAGGGCTCTTTAAAAAATGGGTAAAATATTTCAATTATGTGTGTATTACTATTCTAAAATGTCTTCAGAGAACCACTCTTTTACAAAGAGTATGAAAAAGTGGAGGTCAATCATTGTGAGTTCTCTTGATATATAAATTAACCACCCTTCACATCACAGGGGCCTGGGTTTAAGCCATTGATTGCCACACCCTAACTTACTCCAATTCTAATTTGAAACTATCTGCCAGAGGAGCATTTTCATGGCAGAAGCAGGAAAAAGAAGAAACAATGACTGATACAATCAACTACATTCTCAGGGAAAAAAGAATGACGCAAAACGGCATCAAGACTTCAGGGAACCTCTAAAAAAAAAAGTTGTCTGCTTGCTCAGCACACTTTTCCCCTTTTAGTGACAGAAACTCCTCTCCTTTTAAAGACTTCCCTTGTTCCCTCTGCTGTGGTCTGAATGTCTGTGTGCCCCTCCAAAATTCACATGTTGAAACCTGACCCCCTACCCCACCCCACCCTGTGATGGTCTTAAAGAAGTAGAACCTTTGGAGGAGATTAGGTCACAAGGGGTCTACCCTCATAAATGGGATTAGTGCCCTCATAAAAGAGGCTTGAGGGAGCCCTCTTGCCCTTCCATAAGGGCAAGCTAGAAAGCTATGTGGACATAGCTAGAAAGCCACAGTTAAGAAGGAATTGTCCCTGAAGAACAGGCCCTCACCAGACCAGATCTGCTAGTGCCTTGATTTTTGACTTCCCGGCCTCCAGAACTGTAAGAAATAAATTTCTGTTATTTATAAATTACCCAGTCTAAGTATTTTGTTATAGCAGCCCACACTAAGACACCCTCTCTATGTGATTCTGGTGAGGTTACCTATTTAGTATCCCCACTCCCAAGGATGGACATGTGATACAGACCTGGCCAATCAGGCCTCAACCTCCTGGTTACAATGATGGGCTCCAAAATTGACATGTGAGTCATACCAGGAAAGCATCCTGGAAGTTTATATACAAATGTCATGAGAAAAAAAAAAAATTTCCTCTGACTACCATTTAACACAGCAATTCCATTACTGGGTATATACCCAGAGAAATAGAAATCATTCTACCATAAAGATACATACACACGAATGTTCACTGTAGCACTATTCACAATAGCAAAGACATGGAATCAACCTAAATGCCCACCCATGGCAAACTGCATAAAGAAAATGTGGTTTATATACATACATCATGGAATACTATGCAGCCATAAAAAAAATGAGATCATGTCTTTTGTGGGAACATGGATGGAGCTGGAGGTCATTATCCTCAGCAAACTAATGTAGGAACAGAAAACCAAATACCAGATGTTCTCACTTACAAGTGGGAGCTAAAAGAACTCATGGACACAAAGAAGGGAACGACAGACACTGGAGCCTATCTGAGGGTAGGGGGTGGGAAGAGGGATAAGCAGGAAAAATAACTATTAGGTACCAGGCTTAGTACCTAGGTGATGAAATAATCTGTAAAACAACCCCTCTGACACGAGTTTACCTATATGACAAACCTGCACATGTACCCTTGAACCTAAAAGTTAAAAAACAAGAAAGAAAATATTTCCTCTGGACTCACTAATTGGGAAAGGGAAAACATGAAACTGTCTATTACTGTAACTTCTCAATCTACCCCTCCTCTATAACCTCACAATTCTGACTATAAGAAGAAAGTCAGCCTGCAACATACTCAGAAAACAGAGCAATGAAATGGAGAGTAAGAGTCCACGATTACATTGCTTCCCGATCACATAATTTGAGTCCCTTAAGTCAGCTCCTCCTCTGTAATCTATGGCTATGTAAGCTTCCCTCTTCACTTAAGCTAATTTTGATCTCAGTAACTCCCATTTGCAATAAAGAATCCTAATAAAAGGCTCCTGTGTAACTCAAGAGATATATTCAACAGAACTTGTAAAGCTAAAAAGCTAATACTCAATGAAGGTGGGAATATTAATTAATACATCCTTATTGGAAAGTAAATTATCTATTAAAATTTTTAAGTTCATACACCCTTGACCACAAAATTCTACAGATAGTAATCTTACATTATAAAAAACTTATAAACTTGTAATGATAAATGTATAATATTATTATCTACAACATCTGTCTCAGTGAAAAATCAGAAACCTTGATGTCCATCAATTAGGGACTAATTAAATATAGCACAACCTACAATGCAATAAGACCCATTAAAGTGAAATATGTATATAAACATCTTTGAAGATCTCTATGAAATAATTCTGACATGCCAAAGAGGAGTATAATGTAGTAGTTAAGAGCTTACACTCTACGGACAGATTACATAGATTCAATTTGCAGCCTGTTCCTTTACTGCACTAACTTGAGCAAGTTACTTAATCTCTCTCTGCAACAATTTCCTCAACTGTAAAATGGTAATAATACTAACATATTATTACGAGGATTAAATGAATTAATAGGCTCTTTAACAGGCTCTAGAAGGTATTTTACACTTCATAGGCTCTCAATAAAGTTAAGTACTATTATTTTCACTAATATGAAAAGGTGTCCAAAATATGCTAGAGTTAGGGAGTGAAGGAAGAAAGTGCAAAATACTATGTATGAGCAAGAATCACAATCTCAAATGCCTATCAAGGTCAGGCAGCCAACACATATTAAACAGAAACTGTGGGAAACTGAAGAATGCATGTCCTATCTTATGCGGACAGTAACTCTAAACAACTATTATGTGAGAAACATGTTGTGTGTTGCTGAACCTTAAGAAGCAAAAAAAAATAGGGATTTTATATGAAATATCTTTTTTTAAGTGTTAGAAACAAATACTTTTTCTAAAATACAGTAGGGGAATAATGAAACACTGGTCAATTAGGGCCAGAGGTCCATCAATTTGCAAGCTCTGATGTATTGTATGATACACATACACATATTCAAATATATCAGATATATGAGTGTATACAAAAGAATAAACAAAAAGATTTTTTAAGTGGTTAACACTAGAGAGAAACTAGAGAAGTAATGTAATGAGGCTTAATTTTGCATTTTACCTCTCTGTATTATTATATTCTTTATAACACATAAATATACTTTAATAAATTTTTTAACTAATTAAAAGAATGACATAAGAATTTAGGAGCTTTCTTATTTGCAATTTTTTAAATTTTCTTTTATATTTTATATTGACATACAATAATTATACATACTTATGAGGTACATAGTGATGTCTCAATACATATAATGTATGGTGATCAGATTAGAATAATTAATTATCCATCATCTTGAACATTTATCATTTCTTTGTGTTGAGAACATTCAATATCCTCCTTCTAGCTATTTGAAAATATATATTACTGTTAACTATAGTCACCCTATAATGCTATAGAAGACTAGAATTTATTTCTCCGATCTAGCTCTAATTTTGTATCCTATAACACATTTCTCCCTGTATCCCCTTCCCCCGACTCTTCCCAGTCTCTAGTATCCTCTGTTCTACTTTACTTCCATGAAACCAACTTTTTTTAGTTTCCACATAATAGTGAGGACATGCAGTGTTTAACTTTCCATTCCTGGCTTATTTCACTTAATATAATGTCCTCCAGTTCCATCCGTGTTGTCATGAATGATAGGATTTCATTCTTTATGGCTGAACAGTATTCCATTATGCATATATACCATAATTGATTTGTCCATTCATCTGCTGTTGGACACCTAGATTGAGTCTGTATCTTAGCTATTGTGAATAGTGCTGCAATAAATATGGTACACATGTCTCTTCCGTATACTGATTTCCTTTTCTTTGGGTAAATGCCGAGTGGCGAAATTGATGGATCATATGGTAGTTCTATCTGTAGTCCTTTAAAGAACCTCTATACTGTTCTCCATAGTGGCTGTACTTGTTTACATTCCTATCAACAGTATGTAAGAGGTCTCTTTTCTCTACATCCTTGGCAGCATTTGTCATTCTTTGTTTTTTTTGATAATAGTGATCCTAACTGGGGTAAGAGAATACCTCACTGTGGTTTTGATTTGCATTTTCCTGATGATTAATGATGCTGAACATTGTTTAATGTATTTTTTGGCCATTTGTATGTCTTCTTTTGAGAAATATCCCATCTTTTTTTAATCAGATTGGGTTTTTTGCAGGTTTTGTTTTGTTTTTTTCCTGGGTTATTTATTTATTTATTTGGCTGTTAAGATGTTTGAGTTTCTTGTATATTCTAGATATTAATCCCCTGTCAGATGAACAGTTTGCAAATATTTTCTCCCATTCTATAGGCTGCCTTTCATTCTGTTGGTTATTTCCTTTGCTGTACAAAAGCTTTTTAGTTTGCTATAATCCACTTGTTTATTTTTGCTTTCTTTGCCAGTGCTTTTGAGGTCTTATTTATAAAATTTTTTCCCAGCCAATGTCCTGAAACATTTCCCCTATGTTTTCTTCTAGCAGTTCCATAGTTTCCTGTCTTACATGTAGGTCTTTGATTCATTTTGAGTTAATTTTTCTACAGAATAAGAGGTGGGGCTCTAGTTTCATTCTTCTGCATATGGATATCCTTTTTCCCAGAAACATTTCTTGAAGATACTGTCCTTTCATCAGCAAGTGTTCCTGGGACCTTTCTCAAAACTCAGTTGGCTGTAGATATGAGGATTAATTTCTGGGTTCTCGATTCTGTTCCTTTGGTCTATGTGTCTGTTTTTACACCAGTATCATGCTGTTTTGGTTACTATCACTTTGTAGTATATTTTAAAGTCTGATAGTACGATGTCTCCAGCTTTGTTCTTTTTGTTCAGGATTGCTTTGGCTATTCCAGGTCCTTTATGGTTCCATACAAATTTTAACTTTTTTTTTCCTATTTCTGTGAAGAATTTCATTGGTATAGAATGTCATTGATAGGACTGCATTGAATCTGTAGATTGCTTTGGGTAGTGCCCACTTGCAGTTTAATTCAAACATAACTTCTACAATGTGTATATTAATTTTATGAAAGCACAATTTTTAAAGTTTAGACTATAATCAAAATGTTCTGTATAGACTCTTAGGTGAAAGTGAAGAGGCGGGCACCACTGTGTAAATGTTCCTTCATCTTTTTACATCTGAAAATAGTATTTTTACTCTATTCAGTTTCTTCTTTTTTTTTTTTCTTTTTTTTTTTTTTTTGAGATGGAGTCTCACTCTGTCGCCAGGCTGGAGTGTAGTGGCACAGTCTCGGCTCACTACAATCTCTGCCTCACGGGTTCAAGTGATTCTCCTGCCTCAGCCTCCCGAGTAGCTGGGATTACAGGCACGCACCACCATGCCTGCCTAATTTTTGTATTTTTAGTAGAGATGGGGTTTCACCATGTTGGCCAGGATGGTCTCGATCTCCTGACTTCGTGATCCGCCCGCCTCGGCCTCCCAAAGTGCTGGGATTACAGGCGTGAACCCCTGTGCCCAGCTCAGTTTCTTATTTACAAGATATCCAATAGTTCTTAACCATTAATTAGACTTTAAAGATTGTTAATTTTGAGTGCACATTAATGTGCTTTTTAAAAGAACAAGAAATAATTAAAAGAAACATTTCATTTTTACTTAGCATTCAAACTGCACTTAATCTCTTTCACTCATAGAGTGGATTTTTATTAACATTTGCACCATCAGGCAGACACATTTAGCCATAGTCCTGAAATCGTGAAGTACTATACAAAGAAATAAATAAAGCTATTTATTATAGTAATATCCACCCATTTTCTGATGCCCTGAACCCAAAAGTGAAAATATGTGCTTTTAGACTCTCACTTCAAATCTAACTGGATGTAATATCACAAATAATTCTTAGCAAGTTTATGAAGTTCCCAAGGATATAGTAGATTAGAAACCGGAAGAGGAAAGGCAAGTGGGTAAAACCTGAAAAGCATATACGTTATGGAAACATACTATCATGTCACAGTAACAGATATTCAGAATAGAATGTAGAAATATAATTGCTGGCCAGGAATGGTGGCTCACACCTGTAATCCCAGCACTTTGGGAGGCTGAGGCAGGTAGATCACTTGAGGTCAGGAGTTCAAAACCAGCCTGGCCAACATGGTAAAACTCTGTCTCTACTAAAAATACAAAAAAAAAAAAAAATTAGCCGGGCATGGTGGCAGGTGCCTGTAATCCCAGCTACTTGGGAGGCTGAGGCAGGAGAATCTCTTGAACCCGGGAGGCAGAGGATGCAGCAAGCTGAGATCGCACCACTGCATTCCAGCCTGGGCGACACAGTGAGTCCGTCTCAAAAAAAAAAATGTGTATCAAAAAAATGGCTTGACATAAAAACAGTTTTGGTGCTTGTACTTGTTATCTACTTAAAAAATAAAATATAAAAGCACTTTATTCCTTGAAATGAAACATAAATGAAGCATGAATGTGTCAATATCCAACTTGACTGAATAATGTTTTCACGGTAGTGCTAGAATATATGCCTCAAGACAAGAAAGATTGAACTGTCTTAATCACTATTGTATCCCTCACTTAGCACAGGGCCTTGGTACATTGTAGGTGTTGAATACTGAATACGTTATTTCATTTCTCACATTAACCCACCAAGGTAAACACACTTACCCCCATTTAAAGGTAAGGAAACTGTGGTAAAATGTGCTTATCTTAAAAGTGGGGGAAGAGGCATAACTTTTGACTCCTATCAGTGTTATTTTGATCACCAGAATCAACATAACAGCATTTTCAGAATTTTTTTACCTATAATTTCAAATTTTTAGTTTTTAAGATATCAAATTTCATTACTCTAAAATAATCCTCACACAAACGATACCCAACTAAAACAATATACAAAATTTAATGCTATAAAACATCTCAAACACACATCATTATAAATATCATCCTATTACCAGAAAAACATACCTTTTAAAAACTAATCACCTCACTCCATCTACCCTAAACTATTCTTTTAGTAATAATAGCCAAGTTCTGGTTTACCTAAACGTTTCTTAAGGTACTATATAAATTTCACATTACCCAATTTTTTTATTAAACACCTTCTATCCAATTACTTCATTAACACATGCTATGACAAAAGGGCACAAAAGAAGTAAAGAACACAACCATATGTCTCAAGAACTTTAAAATCTACTTTGAATAAGACATGTATATACGAAACTGTGGCAAGTTGCTCTCAAAGCAACATACAAAGAGGAAGGAACCAAAAATAATCGAGTATCTCATCTGAAAATGCTAGGCATTTTCATATGCATTACCTCTATTAGTTTTGAAAACTTTGTAAAGTAGGTATTGCTATCTTCATTTTGGAGAAGAAAACTGAAATTCAGAGAGGTTAAATGACTTCCCAAAATAAAGGGCAAATGAGGGTCTGAAATCCAAGTCTATCTGACTCCAAAGCTCTATCCTTTTTAAGCTACACCATGCAGCCTCCCACATATAGATTACAGGGTATAGACAACATTTATAAACATTGTAAGGAAAACAAAGAAAGACATCATTGAAGAGAATAATTCCCAGGAAATATTTTATTGACAAAGTCAGTCCTGAGCTGTGTCTGAAACCTAAGTGTAAGACTGCTAATAACAGAAAGATTAATGTCACAAAAATTTCTAAATAAAAAATCTAAATATTTTCCTTCTTTGATCATTATTCTATTTCTTACTCTCTTGCATTTTTATGTATAACCTACCCTCCCCTATAATCATTCCCATTATAAAGACAGAAAAAAATTAACTAGGTCTAATATCCTATATTTCTCTTTCCTGCTGGTCAGAATGCTAAAAGACAGAAACATATATTGCCATGAGAGCCTTGAAGTGATCTTAGAGAGGGATCTCTTCATTTTAGTGGTAAGAAAAGCTGAGAGAGGGTTACATAATATACTGAAGGTTACAAAACTTTACTAGCCAGAATAGTATGAGAACATAATTCTTACAATGTTCTTTCTATGATCCAGTGCTCCTTAAATTTTTTGCCATGAAGTGCCAATAACACAGAAGAATGACGAGATCTGCACCTCACTTGAAATATAATGGGTTCACTTGAAATTTCTTTGAAGCTTCTAATTTCATCTTAAATAAAGCCTCACGTGAATTCTATACTTTGTGCCTAATTTACTCATGCTTAATATTAAAGTTATTTAAATTAATACCATCAAGTAAAATTGGTACTTAAAAAATTATTATGTTTGTTCCCATGGCTTAGATCCCAAGCCTTATAGTATCCCTTGACACAATGTCCTGTACTCCAGTTTGAGAAGAATGCCCCAAATTATGGTGACAATTCCTTCATCATATTTCATTTCCTTGCTGCTTTATTTTTCAAATTAAGAATTCTTTTTAAAGCATGGTAAATTTAATTACACTCTTTCAAAATGTATAAATACTGACAAAGCTACTGTTAAAATTGTTGGGGTTGTTTAAACAAAATTTTCAAGAAGCTCTACTTAGTTAAAATTAATTTATTAAATACAATTTAGTTTATAAATTCATTAAAGAACCTGGATAGAACTTCTACTTAGCAATACTTTATTAAACATTTCCTTTTTGAGAGGTCACTCAAAAAAACTTTTTAATGAAAGTGAGATTACATGCCATTCATATTGACTACAGTCTCAATTACTTTTAAGTAGGTTAAACAATCTTTTCTTCTTCCTTGGTATTTATCTTCTTTGCCCATATGTGAAGGAAGAAATCCTTTGTGGTTTCACTACTTTCTTTTTCAGGATCTTTTTTTTATACCTTTCAAATTCCAAATATGCTTCATTATTCTTCAATCCTATTTACAGAAACGGAGTAATAGATTTTATCTATTTTACTGATTGTTTTTAAAAACACCCTGTTCAACTTAGCCAGGAATCTATCACCAATAAGAGTAAAAATAGACTCTTATTCATCATTTCCTCCCTAAAAACATACTATTGACTTTCCACTATATGCCTGTTTGAAGTCAAATAGTCGTATGTGTTTTTAATGTATTTAAAACTCTTATTGTATAGCAACTAATACTTTTTCAAGTCTTTGGCCAGTGATGATAGTATTAAGTACATTTACTTTGAAGTCAAATTGTCACCTGTGTTTTTAATATAGTTAAAATTCTTATTGTATAGCAACTAATACTTTTTCAAGTCTTTGACCAATGATAATAGTACTAAGTATATTCATTAGAAATTAATTTAACATTTTCCTACTTTGACTAAACATTTAATTCTCTAATACATTGCTTCCAACAAAAAATTCACAAAATAACAATCTAGTTCAAGAAATAGGATTCCTTTCAAGTCATATAGATCAATATTAAAAACACATATTGAATAAAATAGGTAAGTTAGCCAGAACATACAGTTCCACTTAGTAGGATTTAATAGTAATTTGCCTACTTAATGACATCTATTCTCAAAACAGATATAATATGTATATATCCTTATCAATAAACAGGCTTTTCAGAAAATAATATTGACACATAATATACCAGAACAGGTTTCAAGAATGTAAAAAAGTAAATGCTTAAACAATTGCAGAGTTATAAGGGTAGCATCTGCTTGGCTCAAACTTGTTTTCTGAATACTCTGAATGACTTCATTTATGAATAACTGAAATACTCCCTACATGTTACTGTAATATTTTGATGTTCTCATTTACAATTAGTCTTTTAACTAATCTCTAGTACCTAGTCCTATATTTGTTCCAATATCTCTTACTGATTTCAAATCAACAGGTTAGTGTAATTAAAATTTGTATTACTACAGCAAAAAAAAATGATTTTTAAAAATGCCCTTTCCCAAAAATTTGTACCTTTTTCTCATTCATGCCACTATTAGTGACAATTTAGGCAATGGATTATCATCTTTAGCTAAGTACCTTGGTATCAAACATGAGCTGTAGCGAACTAATATGATATTAAGTAGCCAATGGAATAATCTATATGATTTTACATTATATACATACATGTAGTCATTATTTTCCTAGTAATGTTTCTGTAGAGCTTTTGCAGTGGTAAAACTAGTATGCTGCTTTGATAAACAGCTTCTTTCAAAATAGAAAAAAGTATATGAAGAGTGACATATTCCAGATATAGTGAGCCTGCTATGTAACTGGTAAGATTGACTTCAAGTATAATTACTACTAAAGCTGTTAGAAAAAAATTCTACATCTGCACCACATCTTGTTTCTAGTTTTGAAGTAGCAGATACTTGTTTATTTGCTTCATGTTACTCATTACCACATTACCTCTAGTCTCTTCTATAAATAGTAACACAAGTAGACAACATTAGACACAGAAATATTTCAAACTACACCTTAGGTCACCAAACACCATGTGACTTTCATTTCTGTCAAGTCAACATAAGACAGTTTCGAACAAAGTTATTGTTCTTAGAGATGGACAATAATATGCAACATAAAATGTTTCCACGTACAGCCTATTTTATATACATCTATGTTCTCATTTTCCTGATTTAAAAAAATAGTGTAATTAGAATATCCGTGTTACATTAATTATCATAATCTCATTTTCAAGTGCTTAATAATTCAAAATAATGAAGCAAAAAAGTGCTTCTGCTAAATATCTCCCTTTCTACCATTATTCTTTCATAAACCTAATACAATTTATTTAATGAGAAGTCTCAACAGACTATGTATTAAATTTGCCAAATTCACAACTGAAATGAAGATAACAAAAACATCTAATGGACGAAAAGTTTCAAAGAACAAGTATCTTTCAACAGGTAATAAAAAATGTCACAAAGAAGTCAATTAAAAACTTTAGAAATGACAATATGACTTTACAAAATACTAAGTAACATATTGCAAAATGTGCGTGTGGGTAGATTACACTTTCCAGTATCTTTGTAAAATAGATGTAGATAAAATACTTAAAATTAGTATTATGAAGCATGCCAAGGAGATTTTCTAAAAGAGGCCCTCCACCTTTTAAGAGAGCCACAAATTATAATTTACAAAAACTACAGTTCAACTCAACTTTCTTAAGTATGAAATCACAATACTTGAGTTCAGTAAAAAATAATTCTACATAGTAAAACTGCAAAACCTGAAGTTCTAGAATACACAAAACTGTACAGCACAGCTTCATTTTTGTAAGTTCTTTCCCCCAAATCATATGGTATATCAGGCAAGACCACAGAAATTAAGCTGGTGATAATGAAACCCACTAGTTACAGACTTGAGAAAAATCAGTTTTCTTTCCTCTCTATCATAGTAGACAATATCTGTATCAACAACTTTTCAAGAAAAAGCCTGAGTTATTTCTGACTTCAAATATACATGTTATCATCAAAACCTATTTTCCTCTATTATCACTTTTTCCAAACCTGTAGCTGCCTTTCATTCCTTCAGCTACAACCTTGTTTCTGGCCCTAGACTTTTCCCCCTAGACTACTGTACCTCATTCTCATGAGATAGCTTCCCTTGTCTGTCTTTAATTCCACTGTCAATGTTAATGTTATCTTCTCTCTAACATTTTACCTATGCCACCTACCTATTCCACTTGAGCTTCTCAAGGCCTTTACATTGCATTTTTATTCCGCTCAGGAGCCTCATCAACTACGTATTTATTTATAAGGTGGCTGCTGACTTTCAACTTCCCTTAAAATTGCCAGTTTCTTCTTGACTCTAGTAAATGTATTAAATTCTCCCTTCAGGTAGTCACATTCGCTCCTAACCCATCTGAATACGGAATTTCTTTTGCAGTTAACCCCAAACTCATAGGTAATGTATTTAGAAAAGTTTTGCACAATAATTACATACAATGTTTCTTCATCAGTTTGCGTATCACTGTTACCCATATTAGACTGTAGGGACACCAGATAAGGGCTGCATCTTTCAAAGCAGTCTGTACAACACCTATCTGCTATGTCACTTGGCAAAGGTAAGTTGATTCGTTAAATGAAACTATTATTTAATGGAAAGCTTAAGTAGAAAATGTTCATTGTAAAAATATTTCTACGGTTTAACTTTTAAACATCTATGGCCTTTTTTATTTCCACAGACAACTGACATATTTTGGCTTCTCACTACTCTATTAATTGTCAAAGAATGGCTACAATTTAAAGTGAAAGTTGAGGGTAGATAAAAGATACACACTTTCACATCCCACCATCAGATTATTCGAAAATTGGCAATGTCAGCTCCAGGAATTCTGAAATACAACTGAATCTTCACATACCCAAACAGTTCCAGGACCAAAAGAACAGCGCACCTTCTGATTTGGGGGTTCCCTTTTCTGCAACTGGTTTAGACTAGTTTCTCTATCCAAGGGTCTTTTGATTAGGAAAATTCAATTAAACACGATCGATATACGGAAAGAATACCAGGGAAAGGCAATCTTTTACTTAAAAGAGAAAAAAGGGGGCTTTGGATATCACCTTTTCATAAAATTCAGCAGCTAAATTAAGCTTTGCACTCAATATCTGCCGGCAGTCTGACATTTTTTTCTACCTAATAATAAAAGCAAGTCTTATTCAATTTAGTCCCTTCTCGAGCACCGTCTCGACCTGTCAGAATTTGACAGTTAAAGAAAAAATTAAAAAAAGAAGTAAGGGAAACACTAGGATTCCCGTCCACATTGCTTCTTTTTCCGAAATCACATCACTGAGTCTTGGATTTCCTTCACTCCAAACTAAGCCCTCAGATTCCAAATATAGTTCTTTAACCCCCGTCTCGCCACTCAATTACACATAAACCTTGCCAACTACAGAACCACAGCAGAAACCCCTACAAATCGGCTTGCTGTTCATCTTGGAAGTCATGCCCTGCAGCAACTGCCGATCGCCTAAGTGACGGATATTAACCAAATTCAGCGCAACGGAATCAGACATGCAGAACACACACGGCTTTGGCGAGGGAGGCAAACCCGACCCGGGAAAAGTGCCCCCCTCACCAGCCTCGGGACGCTCTACTGGGGTGGGGGTTCCCAGAAAGGAGGGGGACAGGAGCCCCAGTAGGGGAATCCTGCCCTCTCAAGTAAAAAGCTTGATCCCCCGGCCGCAGCCTGCAGCCCGTCCTCGCTAAGGAAACGACGAGGCAGATAGAGGGCCTTTTGCTCGGAAAGGCAGAAGGCAGACACTTTCCGAGGTCCGGACGCAAGCCGATCCCTCATCCCCCGAGGGAGGCGAAGGGTGCCCCATGGGTGACTGAGGGGACGCCCGGCCCGCGAGGGACAACCCGAAGAGGAGCAGTTTCATCTAATTAACCCCTGAGTCTCGTCCGGGCAAGCACAGCTACTGGCGTGGGGCCGCCCGGGTGGGGGGAAGGGAAGGAGAGAAAGGGGGTGGAGATGGGATTCCCCCCTCTCTCTCTGAAGAGCACTAGCGGAAGATGCGCCCAGGCCAGCCGAGAGCGGCATGCTTCAGACTGCGGAGCCGGGATCCCGCCGCCTGCACCGACAGCGCGGAGCCCCGCAGCGCCCTCCGCACCGGCCCCTCGGTCCCTGGGGGCCCAGGACTTTGTCTCCGAAGGCGCTGGAGCCTGACATCCCACGGGGTCGACCCCGGCTCCTGGGGGGCTGGGGGAGGGGACCCGCGGGAACACCCCCAATCTCCGGCGGTTCTCAGCGGTTGTAAAATGCACCCCCGCGGTTCCCTTCTTCAGCCTTCCCTCCTCCCGAGGACGCAGAGAAGGGCCACCACAGGCGAAAAGCCTAAGGCAAGTCAGGGACAGCAGCCTCATAGGTCCCGGACTTCCTCCCTCGGTTACCTGTAAGGACTCCGACACGGATTTGATGGTCGTGGTTAGTAAGGATCATTCCCTCGGTCGCCATGTTTCCCAGCGCAGTCACCGCACTAACAGGAGCCGGGAGAAACCGG
Organism: Hylobates moloch; assembly: GCF_009828535.3. Classification (NCBI taxonomy): domain Eukaryota; kingdom Metazoa; phylum Chordata; class Mammalia; order Primates; family Hylobatidae; genus Hylobates; species Hylobates moloch. The sequence continues at coordinate 38,945,310 of NW_026652291.1, forward strand.
AGCCCGGAGCGCGCGGGCCGGGAGCGCGCTCGCCGAGGAGAGCGCGACAGCTAGGGAGCCAGGGAAGCGCGAGGAGAGCGGGGAAGGAGGGGGAGGCCGCAGAGTGCTCGGTGGCCTGCGTGGGGGAGAGGCCGCGCCGGGAGTGCGCGGGTCCGCGGGAGGGGGCGGAGTCAGGGCGCGCGACCCCAAGTCCGGCTAGAAGGAGGCAAGCTTGGGGGGCGCGGTGGCCGCACGGGGAGAGGGCGCGGAGGCGGCGGAACGAGGCCGGAGAGAGTCGTACCGCTCTGCGGAGCGCGAGACTCAAGGCAGCTAGATGGTAAGACTGAGAGGAAAGGAGAGCACACGCTCTGGAGGTTGCGGGGGCGGACTCGGGGACAGGGGCGGAGCTACACCCCGAGGCGTGGAACTCGTGGAGAGTGAGGGGAGGAGTGAGAGCTCGGGTCTGAGTACTGGGAGCGGGAAGGAGCCGGCCCAGCCTGAGTAGGACCGCTGTTCGCTCCTGGGCGCGCGAGTAGCGCCGGATTGGCTGAGTGAACGCGGAGCGTGTGCGCGCGAGGCACGAACGCAACCTCGGCCGGGCCCCAGACAGAAGCAATCCCCTGCCGAGCCTGACACCTCGTTGGTTGTCCGCGCCTTAGCCTGGCTCTCGCTGGCGGGCCGGCTTTCTAAGAGGGGAGCGAGGCTGGCTTAGCACGCCGGGCCTCCTCTTGCAGCCTTCGGGAGCGGCCGGCTGCCCCACTGAAAGCGCTGGGGAACCTAGAGGTGTCTTAGAAAGCTGCATGAGTGGCAGAACGGCGGTTACTATGACAGAGAGGCCGCCGTGGGCGAAGAGGGAGGTATCCTGTCCCGCCTCGTGCTAGCCGCTGGCTTCCTCAGTCGGCTCTCCCTGAAGGAGGATTTCCGCTTCACCTATGCTTTAGGATTTCATCTCTAGTCAGTGCCTGCAAGAGGATCCTCACATGCGAAGCTTAGGAGTCTGAGGCAGGGCAGCTGGAGTGGAGATACCTGGTTTCTGTTCCTCCTTCTGTCCCACGGTTTTGTGGCCTTAAGCCTCTTCGCCATGAGCGCTGCTTTTAGATGAAATCATCTATCTCCTTAGCGAACGAGAACGTGTTTCACCTGAACCACAGTCCATTGCCGCGGCGATTTTCATTTCAGTATTCGTGGGATGTGAGATTACCATGAAAATAGCTTTTGCTGCCATTTATTTCCCTGTGCCTTTCATGAAACGTGTTATTAATCACCTGTGGCTATTCTACGTTAGTTTCTTACTATCTTTCTGGACCTTTCAACTTCTGAATTTTAAAAAGTTACATGCGTGTGTGTGTACACACACTCATCTGTATATATTTTCTCTTCTCAGCTGTAGTAAACCTGGAGGCATAAAAGTGAAAAGCAAAGTGAAGTATTAAAAGATGTATATCAGTGTTTATACACAAATTTCAAAGTCACTTTGATAGGTTTTTTTTTTTGGTTTTGTTTTGATCCGGAGTCTCGCTCTGTCACCAGGCTCGAGTGCAGTGGCACGATCTCCGCTCACTGCAACCTCCGCTTCCCAGGTTCAAGCGATTCTCCTGCTTCAGCCTCCCGAGTAGCTGGAACTACAGGCGCGCGCCATGACACCCAGCTAATTTTTGTGTTGTTAGTAGAGACGGGGTTTCACCATGTTGGCCAGGATGGTCTCGATCAAGATCTTGACCTCGTGATCCGCCTGCCTCGGCCTCCCAAAGTGCTGGGATTACAGGCATGAGCCACGGCGCCTGGCCGATTATGAGTTTATTGTTCCGTTGGAACATGAAATTACCCATCCTCTGAAGATTCACGTGCTTATGTATTTCATTTTAAATAATGGGGCCTACAAAGTAGATGTTGGGTGGAATCGAAGTGGGTAAAATAAATTAATGGCTTTTTTGCTTTTGTTTTTGTTTTTAGTATGTGTATTGCTGGTATTTTTGACAGTAATTAAAAATTTAAGCCAGGTCATGAACTCATTTCCTATCATTGTCACCTTAGCTCCTGGTGGCCAACGGGTTAACTAGTGTCAAATGAGAGATAAAGATGAAAAAGTATGTCCAAGAGAATGATTTCCTTTATCTCAAACTAAACATGAAGAGTAAATAGTTGGTTATACTGTTATCTTTCTAACCTGTCTCTATTCTCTGCAACACACTCTAAATGATTAGAAAATATCTTGAGCTTATCATCTATCTTACGTCTATCTTAGACGTAAGGTCTAAACCTGCCCACTAACAGGTTGTGACCCTAAACAAATTTGGGCCTTTTCCTTCATCGTTTAAGGTGGTAGACTAAATAAGTACCTTTTAAGTATAGTGGTAGATTAAATAAGCACTCCTTTAATTAGAATATTCTATAATTATTCATGGAAGAAAACTGGCACTTTTATTTCACAAATCAATAATAAGAGGACAAGAGACTAACTTTCTGCATTCATAAAAAGGATGATGGTTAAATTCATTAAAATTTAAGTGGGAAGGGTAGATATGAATTAAACTTTCTAAAGCAGCAGTCCCCAACATTTTTGGCACCAGGGACCTGTTTTGTGGAAGACAATTTTTCCATGGATGGGGGTGGGGAGGGGTGATGGTTTCGGGATGAAACTGTTCTAGAACACCTCAGATCATAAGGTATTATATTCTGATAAGAAGCCACAACCTAAATCCCACGCATCCGCAGTTCACAATAGGGTTCATGCTCCTATGACAATCTAATGCAGCCACTGATCTGACAGGAGGCAGAGCTCAGGCAGTAATGGTTACTGGCTGCTGTATGGCCTGGTTCCTAATAGGCCACAGATGGGTACCTGTTCGCGGCCCAGGGTTTAGGGACCCCTGTTCTAAAGTATATGGAGGTTTATTAACATTCATTATATTTTACTGACTGTAAGTATTAAAATTCCTAAAAAATAATAATAGAACTAAATTATAATGCTTGTCTTTCAACCGTTTTTCTTAAGTGTATTCATCTTTCTCAAATTCAGCAACCATTTACAAAGCTTACAAAGGAAAAATGCAGTGACTTTACTGTCTAGAGTGAACTTTTACTGATGGTTATTGAATGAATATTATAATATGTACACACTATTACTCTTGTTACAGTGTGACATTTCTTCAGAATTCATCCTGGAATCAGTTATGCCAAAGAAAATTTTCTGAAAGGTAGGAGAGAGTGCCATTTTCCAAACACTGATAAATGTCTCAGGAAACATGGGGCATGGGGTGTGGTGTGGGTTGGGGTGGGAATTTGTATGTAAATAATTAGAAGTGCCCAGAAAGTTATTCTTTCCATTCTTAGGGTTTTCATCATGAAAACTACAAGAGTTTCCATTAACCATCTAAGACAACATTAAAAAATAGGTTAACGTGTGGCTTTTATTACAATTATCAGGGAATGAAACTTTATATTTCAGTAGAAATGAAGTTACTATTTTTTTTTTTTTTTTTTGAGACAGTCTTGCTGTGTCAGCCAGGCTGGAATGCAGTGGCACCATCCCAGCTCACTGCAACCTCTGTGTCCTGGGCTCAAGCAATTCTCCTGCCTCAGCCTCCCGAGTAGCTGGGATTACAGGCGTATGCCACCATGCCTTGCAAATTTTTGTATTTTTAGTAGAGGTGGGATTTCACCATGTTGGCCAGGCTGGTGTTGAACTCCTGACCTCAGGTAATCCGCCTGCCTCGGCCTCTCAAAGTGCTGGGATTACAGGCATGGGCCACCGTGACCAGCCTGAAGTTAGTTTTTTCCTAGTACTGGTATATTTACACTTAGCCCACCAGTTAACTCTTAGTTTTTCTGTGGTTAATCACAACTTCTTTTTTTCTTTTTTTTATTTTATTTTATTATTATACTTTAGGTTTTAGGGTACATGTGCACAATGTGCAGGTTTGTTACATATGTATCCGTGTGCCATGTTGGTTTGCTGCACCCATTAACTCGTCATTTAGCATTAGATATATCTCCTAATGCTGTCCCTCCCCTCTTTTTTTTTTTTTTTGAGATGGAGTCTCTCCCTGTTGCCCAGGCCGGACTGCCGTGGCGCTATCTCAGTTCACTGCAAGCTCCGCCTCCCGGCTTCATGCCATTCTCCTGCCTCAACCTCCCGAGTAGCTGGGACTACAGGCGCCCGCCACCATGCCTGGCTAATTTTTTGTATTTTTAGTAGAGATGGGGTTTCACTGTGTTATCCAGGATGGTCTCGATCTCCTGACCTCGTGATCTGCCTGCCTTGGCCTCCCAAAGTGCTAGGATTACAGGCACGAGCCACCGCACCTGGCCCACAATTTCAGTAGAAGCAAGGCCAAATCTCATTGGGCTTTTCTGGGTCCAGACACTCCTCTATGTTTTTTCCTACATGTGCATACCTATGATAAAGTTTAATTATACAGTAGTCACAGTAAGAGATTGACAACAATAACTGATAATAAAATAGTACAATTATAACAATTTACTGTAATAAAAGTTATGTTAATGTGGTCTCTCTCTCAAATATCTTATTGTATTGTACTCACCTATTTTCAGACCAGAATTAGTTACAGCAATTCTAAGGGAAAAAATACAAAGCCTAATTCAGCCAATTTAAAGTTCTTCTTGACCATAATCTATCTTTCTTTGGGGAAAAAATACATTTAAAGCAACCAAAGCTTCATCCTCACCATTTTTTAAATGGTAAAATACACATACATAAAATTTACCATTTTAACCATTTAAAAGTGTACAATTCAGTAGCATGAAGTATACAGTAGCCCTCCCTTATTTGCAGTTTTGCTTTTCTTGGTTTCAGTTACTCTATTTCCCTGAAGCCCACAATTGGAATCCCAGATGTCTGATGACATACTTGGTTGCAAGCAACTGATCCTAGTTGAAGCCAAAATAAATTCATTGGCTCATGCAGCTAACAAGTCTGGACTTGTGTAGCTTCAGGGTTGGCTAGATTCAGAGTCTGAAACTATGTCATCAGGATGTCACTTTGAGCTATGCTTTCTTCTTTGTTAACTTAATTCTTACCTTGGCTCTTCCTACATTGCAAAAAGATGGCATTGGCTTCTCTAGGCTGTGTATGTGTGTGTGTGTGTGTGTGTGTGTGTGTGTGTGTGTGTGTAGACACACACAAATATATATTCATATTTTTTTTAAGAGAAACAGGGCCTCTCTGTGTTGCCTAAGCTGGTCTCAAACTCCTCACCTCAAGATATCCTCCTGCTTCAGCCTCCCAAGTAGCTGTGATTACAGATACAAGCCACAACATCTGGCTCTAGGGTATAATTTAGATCAGTACCCCATTATAGTAAATATTTTGTATATTTAAAATTTTTTAATCTGGAAATTTGAATATACGTAACCTACTGTATTAGTCTGTTTTCACGCTGCTGATAAAGAGATACCTGAGACTGGGCAATTTACAAAGGAAGGAGGTTTAGTAGAGAACTCACAGTTCCACATGGCTGGGGAAGCCTCACAATCATGGCAGAAGGCAAGGAGGAGCAAGTCACATCTTACATGGATGGCAACAGGCAAAGAGAGAATGAGGAAGACACAAAAGCAGAAGCCCCTGATAAAACCATCAGATCTCATGAGACTTACTCACTACCATGAGAACAGTATGAAGGAAACCACCCTCATGATTCAGCTATCTCCCCCCGGGTCCCTCCCACAGCACCTGGGAATTATGGAGTACAATTCAAGATGAGATTTGGGTGGGGACACAGAGCCAAACCGTATCACCTACATAAGCAAAAGCTCCATAAAGTCCTCAGTTTTTAAGAATGTAAAGGATCCTAAGAACCAAAACTGAGGATCATAGATTTACATCATGTGCCAATCCGCAAAGCACTTATAAGACAAGTTACAAACTCCTCTTTCTCCATTATAATATAGAGGTTATTCTTTCCTGAGGGCTCCAGTTTATATACCTTTAATTCTGCCTACATAGTCACATAATTAATATTCAGAAGGTAGAGAAGTTCTTCCTAGGTGTGTACTGACAATTTACAAATGTACGAAGTTTCCATTTATTTATGTGGCTGTGTATCTGATAAAAGAAGAAAACCAGGAACAAAAAAAGTTTGATTTCTAAAGAAAGCACTAATTTTTCTCCCTCCTGAAAGAAATAAAAAAAAAAGGTAGACCATAGAAGAGAAGGGCAGTATTTTCTAGAAGAGGGAAAGATTATTAGATATGGGAAAGGAAAATGAGATTTGCTAAATTGGAAAGTAATATTAATTGCCCCAGAAGCTGTTTGATTTCTTAAAAGGGCTCTGTCTGCAATGCCTTCAGTTTTTAGGATTCAGTATATATATCAAGAAAAGATAGTCCAAGCTTAAAAACTGACATGGATTGACTTTAAGTGGACCTTTTAAAAAATCAAAAGCATCATGCTTTTCTACCATTATTCATTGGTTTCTATGTAACTAAAATTTATCTTAAAGCCCAGCATCCCCAGAAAAATATTTTTCCTTAGAAAGCAATGTACAAAACAAAAATTATTTTGTTAACCTAAGTAATCTCATTTTCCCCAGGTTGACTAATAATTGGGGGAAATATAGTTTCTAGAAATGTTTATATCATGTTTTATACTTAAAATGAACCTTAAGTAAGTTTTCATGTTAGGAATCCTAAGTGAATCTGTGAAAGAAGTAGAGAAGATGGATTTTTAGTTGTCCTGAAAAATTCTCAATTTTACCATGTAATAATTATATTTCATATGTATCTGCCTGTGCATCTCCTGCCATGAAATTGATTGGTTGCAGACCAAGCCTCCCTTTCCAGCACGGGACCTTGTTCTCTTCCCGTTTCCTAATATTTGTTGAGTAAATACAGAACATATGCATCAATAGGGACTTTGAATTGGTAGCAATGCAGGCTCCTTCCAGGTGCCAGAGGGACCAATAGAGATTTTACTTGGCGCGCCAACAGGTTACAGAAGCCTCTACCGATAAAAGGAGAGACACCACCTAAGGTGGCCATTGTTCACATAAACAACACTAAAACTAGATTTTCTGCCTAGATCTATGAGTTTAAGGCAAAATATTATGCGTTGTCGCTTCCCCTCTTTGATTATTGCAATTCTAGATTAAAGATGAAAGTATCAGGCTGTTGGCCTTATTTCATTTAGGAAGTATGACAGACATTACTAATCACTTTCTGGCAATGCAAAAGGCAACTTTTTGGGGTAGAATGTTAGCTGATATCCTCTGCATAGCTAGAAAGTCAAGATAAAATAAATGAGATAAGTTACAAAAATAGTCTACCCAAAGTTACGATTTGTAAATGTATTGCTGATGGGACAGGTTTTTCCTCAATTGACCTTGAAATTGAAAAGTATTGCCCATATGTGGTTAAGGTTATCAGAGATTTTATTCTCAGAGGAATATAATCAGAATATTACGAGTACAAATAAAACTATAATAATGATGTTTCAATCCCAAGTACTTTTTGATTACTAGTTCAGTTCACTATAACTTGATTTGGAGATAGGAATACCCTAAATATAGACATATTCCCACCAAATTGTAAGGTATAGCCCTCTCTGTAATTTAATATTGGGTGTATCAGTTAATCTCTTGGGAGTTTGAGTAGCTTGAATAAGTCTCTGACCTTTTGAATAAGTTAACCATATAAATTCGTCTGTACTCACAAAACTGAGATCCATTTCCTGGATTCACTGAAATGCAGACACTCATGAGGAGTCACCCAATCTAACTGATAATTTTATACTGCCCTTATGAAAGTCAGAGTCCAATATAAAGTCCTAAAGATAAAGTAGGAAAACTGGCTATCCCAGTTTTGTGTTTTGAAAAAATTGAAAGGTTTGGAACATTTGAAGGAAAGATGTTAAGCCTGACTGATAATGAACATGAAATGTAAATACTTTGGCAATGGCAAATAATTCACTTTTTAAGAAGTTACAACCTCAGCTACCAAGTAAACTATTCTATGCCTTAGTTAACAACAAACAAAAAAAAAAAAAAAAAAAAAAAAGGAGGGGGAAGGTCATATACTAATCCAAACTCATTGTAGTGGTTAAAAAAAAAAAAAAACACCCATAATTTTAAAACATTCAAATGATGCTCTTTTAATTTTAAAATTGGGACTCTAAAGCCCTGAGGTTAAATGACTAGTTCAAGGTAATCAGTAGTACATTCAGATTTTATATTTTTATCTTTTGTTTTCATTGCTCTGTCTAATCCAATTGACTTGGAAAATCTCTCAGGACTGCCAGAATCTCCCAGGGACTAAATAAGTACAGTGATGGCTTTCTTGAAACAATGTGAATTACATACTCCACTAACTCAGTTGGTAGAATATGAAGCTAATCACCTCAGGGTTTTAGAGCCCATTATTTTTGTGGTTAGGAGAGGAAAGATACAATGTAGATTGGAATATGAACTGGCAGTATTAATACCTAGGCTCTGGTAACCAGCTCTGGCCCCAATTAACTGCAGGAATTTAGACACCTTTTCAATGTATCTGAACTCCAGTTTCCTTTTTTGGAAAGTGAAGGAAACTTTATAGTTATTTAAAGTTCCTTTTAATGCCAAAATTCTGTGATTTCTTGTAAACTGTTTCCAGTGCAAAAGTACATTTAAAAATTCATATTTAAAATGCATCTTTAAAGATTTAAATTGACCTTGAGAAAAAGATTTTGAATTGGCTGGCTCACTTTGCTTATTACCAGAAAGTATGAGGGATTCATACAGGTTATGAAGTGTTTTGTGACAAATCAACTCTTCTATACTGACATGAGATAGGAAATTAATGACAACTTAAGAGTGAAAGAAAATATCTGAAGATCTCAGGAACTATGATATAATCCAATGGTAATTTACACAAGGCAAGACATCGAGAGACCTGGGACTTGGAAATTAACTTTCTGTGGCCTTCTACATATCATTTACTGAGCCTCTTTAAAATGCTAGGCACTGTGTTAGGCAGTCAAAATGAAAAGATAACAAGATAGAATCCTGGCCCTCAAAGAGCTCACCACCTGGTGAGGAAGGTAGCTGGATAAACCAATAATTGTGATATAGTTCATTTCGTGCTATGACAGAAGAGAGCCTAGCATCTAGTCTCAAACCTGATTGCACATTAGATTTTCCTGAGAAGCTTTTGAAAAAATACGGATGCTTTTGCCCTTTCGCCCAGTTACCATAATTTAAATTATCTGGGGCAGGACCCAGTAGAATGCTATTTTTCAGAGCTCTTAATGGGATTCCAATACACAGCTAGGATTGAGAATCAGTGGGATAGAAGGGCAGCACATTTAGTCCTTAAGACAAACAGGCAATGGTCATAGCTAAAGGAGAGAAGTATCTTTCCACTTTGTGCATGGAGCTAATAGAACTAATGATACATGGGGAGAACTGTAAATATTAATAGTAATGTGGAGCTCATTGTGGGATGTATGAGAAAAGGGGGACATAGTGAAAGATAAGAGAGAAGGTAGGCAGGAGGCAGATCATTTATGGTCTATGAAGGACCTTGGACTTCAGCAAGAAACCAGTAGGAGAATGACATGATCTCATTTATCTTTTATAAAAGATAGCTTCAGTGGTACTGTGGAAGATGAATTAGAGGGACTGGAAGCAAGGGAAACCAATTAAGAGGCTATGGTAATCCAGGCAGGAAGGAGGGCCTGGGGGAAAAAAAAAAAATCAAACAAACAAAAAAACCCACAACGGTACTAGGAAAGTGGATGATATTCAAGGAATAGATAACAAGGAGGCAGAATCAACAGGGCATTTTGATGTTTTTGGTGAGAGAGTAAAAGAAGTCTGTGGTATATAATTTTACTTATTTTATACCTACTTTTGCTCATTTCCCAGTGTTGGATCTGTCCATAATTACATACTTCAGAAGTGGAGAAGAGCTCCTTTTTATGGACTTAGTAAAAACATATTGTATAATTGGTTGAAATGTGGTCATTTCAAATCCAAAAGCTATCAAAATAATCAGAGGTTGTTTACAATCCCTAAATGACTACATTCCGTACATGTTTAAGGCTAGACATCCAACATTTCCACCCAGATTGGTGGGGGGAGAGAGGGAAAACAGCACTAAAACAAAGGTTTGAGAGATTTTAATTAACACAAATGGCTGTGCCTAGTCTTTAAATCTGTCCAAAGCAAATGGAGCGAAAGCCTGCTAATTCTTCAGTGCTTCATCTGGCAGTGACCTCAGAAAAAAGAGCCTCCCTCCTGGATCATCAAGCTGACTTCCTTTAGTTCCTTGTTGTTCTGTGTAGATCTTTGCTCCCAGAATTCTCTAAGACAGGAAAAAACAGGAAAAAGGACAGCTAAAATATTGAGTACCCTAGCACCCACTTTGCAAATCCCCTAAAATATTAAATTAGAATATATGTTAAGCAATGCATTCCAAAAATCTATACCCACTATCTATTCAAGCCCTTAAAACGATTTTTTGTTTGTTTAAAGAAAGTAGTTCTCACCACATGGTGTTCATTTCTGCCAGTAGTCACTCTGTCCATAGCTGTAATGCCCATAGTACCTAAGGGGAAACATTAGGAAAATAAGAGCTTCTTTTGAGGGAAAAAAAAAAAAAACACTAGTTTTGTTTTGTTTTGTATCACTGTGGGTATTAGCATTGATGTGAATTTTCTGATTTTTTTTTTAGAAAATAACTTTGTCAAACAATATTTCAGAAGTTGGAGTGGCAGACTATTTTTCTGTTTACAGCTCATGTCCCACAGGGGGAAAATTCATTTAAGAAGTATATGCAAGTAAATAAAGAAGTGGAATAATAAGTTATGTGTATATATACATACCCTCAGATAAACCAGATAGATATATTTCACAAAAATGGTCAATTATAGATAGTGGAGAATAAACAAAAGATAAAAGTGAAGATGGGGAAGAGAAGAGGAAGCAGATAGAATGGTAGGCATAGGGTGAGAAGGGGAAGGGAGGCAATGAAAAGGAGAAAAAGGGAGAATTATAGGGTGCTAAATAGGACCAATATTGAGTCTATTCTAAATTAGAGTTGCCAGACTAAAATATGGGACTCCCAGTTAAATTTGAATTTTAATATAAACACCAAATGATGTTTCATATATCTCATGAAATATTTGGGACACACTTATACTAAAAATTATTTGGTGAAATTCAAATTTAATAGGATATCCTTTTTTATTTGCTAAATATGATAACATTTTCCTAGACATACTGCTGCACTTCTGAGTGTGTGATGCCCACAAATTATGGAATCTGTTGTCACCCATTAAAATAATATTAATAGGGGTACAGTTTGTTTTGTCAAGCTTCAAAATTTGTATTTAGGAAAAAAAGAATTTTATTCTCCCCCTGAATTGCTGTGAGGTCTTAAAGAAGTAAAAGAATGACTTAGTTTAGAAATTAACTTTATAACCTATTAATACCATAAACCTAACTTTGACATTCAAAAGGTTCAGGTTGCCTCAAAGCTTTAAAAAGCCTGTACTTGAAAGCAACAGTACTGCTTATCAAGGACCCGGATTTGAGCTAGCTGTGGTTTTCCGCCCCTGCCTTTCAGCATTTTAGCTTAACACTACTATTTTCCCTTCAGCAGCACCTGCTGAAGTGTAGTTCAGCCATCAGGAAGAATAATACTAAAGTGAAGTAAAGGTTAAAGCCATGAAGAATGACTTGCTTTCAGAACAGAAGGAGTTAGAGAGTAAGTAAGGTCTCAAAGAGTATTCATTTCCCACTTTGCTGGGCTTTCGTCTGAATTTATAAGTGTAGCATAATACTCACATCCAACATTCAGATTTTTCTCAGAAGAGCTCAAGGAAATGCTAAGAGTTGGTGGGGATTGAGGGGAGAAGAGAAAAGCAAAGCTATCAGAATCAAATGTCTTAATACAAGTTATATTATTGCTGAAGATAAACCTCTTCTTTAAACACCAGCAGATATGATAGGAAATTCAGTTGAATTTAGAGATTGCTTAGCGCCTGTGCTCTCTAAGATAGGTGACTGCCAAAGTCCACAGACTTGCTTTCTGGACTCTATAGAAGTTAGGGAGGGCCTACAATACACTCTGAATCAAATTATCATTTTACACTGGTGGAAAAGTAAATCCTTTCAAATGTCACCTGTCTCCAGAAAGATCAAAAGTAAAGACTTCATCGTAGGTGTAAACAGACTAAGTGATGCAGCGTGCCAAAGAGATAACATGGACGACGGTAATGCCACATCCTGGGCATCAAGGGAATTCACAAGTAGGGATTTGTTGAAGTGTAACAAAATCAGTAATATTAACACAGGATTCTATTTTGCCAGCTACACAGATCATACCACCGCAACTCAGCCAACCAGCACATCGGACAGTGAGAGGAGGAATTCTTGGCTAAGAGTACTGAGGTAAACCCTTCCTCTACTCGGAAATGCTTAGAACAGAACAGCCTGTACCCTGATTTACTGAGAGGTGTGTCCAAAATTATATTCCACCCTTTCTCTAAGACAGTTTTGTGCAATTCAATTCTTTTGAAACTAGAGAAAAAGGAACACTGTCCTGTAACACTATTAAGTATACAAACTTCAAATAAGCACCATCTTTTATTTTTTGTTTAGTGCCCATTTTTTATTTTAGTGCCCCAATCGCCTGGTTTATCTGTAGTAGAAGGGAACACTATTCTACAAGGATTGTAGAGGAAGTGGGCAGTGACTGTTTTTTGAAATGGAGAGAACTGTAGTACAGGGAGTAAAATACTAGGTAAAAATTATGCAACAGAACACTGAGTTTAACATGGTCTAATCAAGGCTGCCAGTAATATACCTTGGTGCCAAAAGAGCATGTGATAAAACATCAAGAAATTTTTTTCTTTTTTCATTTGATACATGAATGTGCCACCTTTTGTCCTGAGAGTAATAGAAGACCGATTTCTCCCACAGCATTTCATGGTTCCTGAATTACCACTCTGGACTTGAAGCCTGGATGTGGTTGGTGCCACCTACTGGGCTAAATGCAGGGTTACCAATTTCTTGCTGAACAAATTAACCTTAGGAGTATGCTTCTTCATTGAGAAGATTATACGTTAAATAGATAATAAATTTGGATTCAAATTATAGCGTTTAGATCTAGAAGAGGCATGAAAAGTCACATACTTTTACACATCCATTTTGTAGCATAGTCTAGGGAATAAGGATTGAATATGGAGTCGGAAGCCTGGCTTCTCTGAGCTTGTTTCTTGTTCTATAATACCTTTCATAGAGTCACTGTGAGGGTTACACAAGGTATTAAGTTCTCAGCATGCTCCATGTTAATGTTGTTTGTATTTTTAAAAACTGAAATTAAATGACTTTTCCAAGTCATATAACTGGTGAGCCTCAGAGGAAGGCCTGCAACTCATGTATCTGAGTCTAAATTCAGTGCTTTTTTCCTTAAATTACAATTTGCCAAAATTCGATGATGAGATGATTTTAGGTGGCAATTGGGATAAATTTCGGTGTTGGGACATGGCATTAAATACTATAAATCACAGTGAGAAAATTATTGCCTTTTCAATTATTTCAAACTTGATGGCATCAAGGAGATAGTTGCAGTTTGGTGCTGGCTTTCTTTAAAATTCTGTCTTTTTTTTTTTTTTTTTGACATGAAGTCTCGCTCTGTCACCTAGGCTGGAGTGCAGTGGCATCATCTCAGCTCACTGTAACCTCTGCCTCCCAGGTTCAAGCGATTCTCCTGCCTCAGCCTCCTGAGTATCTGGGACTATAGGTGTGTGCCACCACACCTGACTAATTTTTTTGTATTTTGTTGTAGAGATGGGGTTTCACCGTGTTAACCAGGATGGTCTCGATCTCCTGACCACGTGATCCACCTGCCTCGGCCTCCCAAAGTGCTGGGATTACCAGCATGAGCCATCATGCCTGGCCAAAATTCTCTATGTCTTTCTAATCTCACTTCCTAATAGAGATAAAATAGATCTCAGGCTTATGTATTTTTCTAGAACATTAAAATCTTGTTTTTTGTGTATTTATTATTAAGTTTACCTTCTATTGTGGAAAACTATATTGATTCTTCATTTAAAATAGTAATATAAATTTTATTTTCAAGGAATGCATTTAGGAAACTAAAGAAGTCAATGTAAACAACAAATATTGAATAAATAATAGTCCAGGTGATACACAAAGTTGGAAAATACTACAACACCTACCATTAAGAAATTATTACCAAATAGGTTGGTAATAACCTCTTTACATAATTAGTTTTAAAATCCTTTATGAAGAGAATATTTGTTTTCTTTTCAATAATCAAATACTAGAGGTGAAAAAATAGGCCACATAACCAAAATATAGGACTCCATTAGATTTCAAATCCACTTGGGCTCAAACAAACCTATAGAGTTTGCATATGTGTGTTAGAAAATGAAACTGGCCCGTAATTAGTGCTAAATGAATGCAGAATCAATATAACACATTGATCCATTGCCTGTGGCTACATTAATTTGTGGTAACTAAGCAGTATAGTACCCTATCATTTAATTCTCCAGGAACATAAAAGGAAAGGAGAGAAAAGAAGGTGTGGATCTGTGGCTGTTCCAATTCAAAGTTGATTCAATGTTTTACATGCAAGGAGAAAAAATATCTCCTGAGACAATCAAGTTGAATGGAACCCTTATTTACTAATTTAGACTTAATTTGATTCTGGAGCTAAAAAGCTTTTAGATCCCTTGAGATGACCTTCAGCTAATTTTGAATGAAGTAAAACAGGGACTTGTCTGTCTTCCTCATAACTCTCTTCTCCTCTATCTTTTAAATTTGTATCTTAATCATTTAATACTGCTTCTGGTTGCATTCCAGGATTCTTTCCAATTTTATGCTGTCCAATTCTTATTAGAACATAAATTGAAAGAAAAATATGTCTAGAATACTGCCTGAAGGATGGTCAGTTCAGTCTTACTAGTTTTCTAAAATCTACCTGTGGATCAAGCCAGACCAAAGAGTCTTATGTACCTGAATCAAATCATCTTGAGTTGATTTGTCACTTAAAATAAATTTCAGATTAATATGTTTTTATCAGATTATGCCAAAGAACAGAGGAGAAACAACCTAGGAAATTTAGATTCTGAATTTATTTTGAAATATTATTGAAGACATTGGTGACTATCATCACACAAACAATGTCCTGCCCCCATTATATGGACCTGGAGGAGAAATTTCTCTCAGATTTCAACTCCAGGAAAAACTGTGTTTCTCCTGAGCAATTGGTTTGTTGTTACTTCATGAGTTTCACAAATCCATGTTTCTTTTTACTGGAAAATTCAGAACCAAATTTGTAGCCTACCTCTGCCAGCTGTACAGTATACTCCCATTATGCATTCTTGTGTATTTGCCCGGCTTCAACTTATTTTCCCTTTTCTTTGATTTACTCATATATTTATTTAACCCTATGTGTTGATTATGATTTTTATAAGCTGTTTAAGCCCTTTACAGAATACGACTAAGAAATTAGAAACATACATACTGATACTAATAGAACATCGTCATCCCTTGGCCATGATTTCCCATTACGTGTCCCTTTTAAAAAATGGAGTTCATATTCATAGACACAAATTTAAGAACTTTTTCCCTGTCCTCAGAGCCATCTCTATATTCTATTTTTTAAATGAACTATATTATTTTCTCTAATATTGCCATAAATTCTGTGGGGAAATCGCTGAAACTCTCAGAGGGACAACTGGATTGATAAAATTCACAACCATTGTCAGATGTCTGTCTCCTTGGCCTTCTGCTTTGAAGTAGCAGTGTCTATTCCAGCAAGATTAATAAGATTGAACAATTCTAATTCCTAGAAAAGGAGATGAGGTGGAAAGGAAACATATTTTATTGAGTGCTAGCTATGTATCAGCTACATATGCTAAGTATGTAATATATTACTTTATCTTTACAAAGGAAAACAATTCTCCCAGAGAGAATCTTTGCCTTAGTAAAGAAGCTTCTGAGTCATAAAAATGATGCTAGGCCGGGCGCGGTGGCTCACACCTGTAATCCCAGCACTTTGGGAGGCCGAGGCAGGTGGATCACGAGGTCAGGAGTTCAAGACCAGCCTGGCCAACATGGTGAAACCCTATCTCTACTAAAAATACAAAAATTAGCTGAGCATGGTGGTGCGTGCCTGTAATCCCAGCTACTAGGGAGGCTGAGGCAGGAGAATTGCTTGAACTGGGACCCGGGAGGCAGAGGTAGCAGTGAGCTGAGATCGTGCCACTGCACTCCAGCCTGGGCAACAGACTCTGTCTCAAAAAAAAAAAAAAAAAAAAGATAATGAAGAAATTTATTACTGTACTACTAACATTTAACTTACTGTGTGCCAGGCGTTGTGTTGCTCACTTTACAAGTAAAGGTCTCCAATATAAAATAAACAAAACAAAACCTCAAACTGTGTACCTGGGATATTCTACCTACCTTGGGACCCAGGAAGATTTAAAAATGCTTGCATTGGCTCAAAATTCTGCTGCAAATACAATGATAATTTCAGGTCATTGGCCTTCTTGTAGTTCTTCAAGGCTTCAATTCTCAGCTCAATCACTTTGCCATGAAAATCATTCTGAAAGAGAACATTTTCCAAAACTGCACATATAGGATTGGCTTCTCTGAAGCCATTGTTGCCTGAATCCTCTTTACCCAGAAGTTAAAAAGTAATTCCATCATGCTCAGTCTTTAAAAGTTGGGTAGAAAGTATTTGTGATTTTTCCCCATTTAGAATAGAACAAAATCAAGAACATAGGAAGAAATACCATTTATTCCAAGTTCAGAGATAGGTCCCTTCAGCTATCTTTCTATGATACATTTGTTTTAGCAGGGCAATTGGTAATCTAGGTGTGGGGACTGGGCTTCACAATATGCAGCTAAAAGCCTTTGTATTATATGAATGAAATTGCATCCGATATCCAGCCTTGGAAGACCTTAGTACCTGAAGGATGTTGTTTTGTTCCTGATACTTGACCCATTCCATTTTCCTCTGTTGCTTTTCCTGGTGGAAGAAAGAGCCTCTGGGTGACAAAGTAAATTGAGATCAGCAATCAGTTTTCTCAATATACTGCAAAAGCCTTATAGCAAAATTATAGTGTCACAGATTTACTATTAAATTGACTTTAACTGCACAATTCTCTTAATTGGCCTCAACTGTACAAGCCACCCTCTAAAAGCTAATGAATAGGGTTATTTTATGTTGGTGAGTTAGTTATGGGAAGATGAGATACAAGCATAATACCACTGAATACATTTTCAAAGACAAATGAACAGAAGTTCTGACATCATTTCGCTGTTGCAGAGTTATCATTGTTGGTATAGCTTCTCTCACTTTTTCCTAATATGATTTCCCGGAAACTTGTGATATCACTCTAACTCAAATATAGTAACACAAGGGAACCAAATCTATAAAAATTGGCATTGGTCCAAGAGCACACCATACCTTAGGCAAATTACTACAACATAAAAGATTTCTAGTTTACTAGCTCTAAAATCCACTGCCATTCAGAATGGCTGTACTACCTTCCTTATCTCCTTCACTTTCTCTGCAAATGATTTCCCCAGTTCACTCTCAGTCTTCCTAGGTGATGAGGGGGTTTTGGGAGCCTGGAATGAAAGAAGAGAGCTAAAGGAATAAGAGGTCCTAGGAAAGAAGTGCAATGTCTCAGCAGGCCATAAATCTAATAAACCCTAAAAACCCAGATCATACCTATCTGCCTACCCAAATTAGCCCTGATTGTCAGCAGGCTGTTTCCAGCTGTGTGACATCGACAATCTTGAAATTTTAAGTACATGCAGTCCACTTGCCTTTCCATCCTGCAAGTCTGCCTTGTTTTTTATCTGTGGTGCTTCTTGTTGATCACTGAGTTCTTCTGCCTCGAATGTCTGTGGAAAGACATTTTGGCAAAGCTTTAAAGTAGTGGAAATTAAAGAGGGAAGTGGAAAACCAATGTGGGTCAAGGCCTTGGTTCCTGCCAGTCAGCAGCTTCTCAGGGCCTGGCATGAAAAGTGTACTACCAAAGGGAGTTGAGAATGGAGTGAGCCCTTCCTTTCATTCGGTCCCTTGAATGTACCTTATAGGAATGAAAACTATTAGCTGGACCCTTAGCCAGTCACTACTCTAAGCTACTTACTGCATTACTCTACTTATTTTCCTTACTGTACTATATTGCAGACATTCTCATTTAATCCTCATAGTTCTTTGAGGACTATTTTTATTTCCATATTATAGATGAGAAAACTGAGACTTGGAGAGGTTATTTGTTTAGGGTTACACAACTAGGAAAGTATGGAGTTGGAATTTGAACCAGATCTTTCTGATTCTGAAGCCTGTGTTCTTGACCACTAGGCATGCTGCTCTTCTAAAATATGAGTAGGGAAAGTTGATCACAGGTTAACTGTATAGATGTCCCTTTTGAGAGCTCTGTAGAAGCTGGATTTAGATAGAGGAATTGTGCTGGCACATTTCCTATTACAAGGACTCAAGACCCCAGGAACTAAAACTTCTGACAATTCATAGAACTAATTTGTAACTGCCCACGAGAACCTGGAGCAGATCTCAATACTAGATGCAGGGCTTGAAGGTATTCTGATTATTTGTGGAAAAGTGAGATGAAAAAAAAAGACAGAGATCACACTATATACCTGTTTATATCACAAGACACAATCTACTCTTCTAGTTGCATAGTCTGTAAAGAAGCACTTGGGTCCCAAGGGATTAGTCTTGGACAAAGTCTCGGACAAGGGACAAAGGAATTCCCTCTCCCCTTCCCCCTACTCCCTGGCTCTGGTTTCCCAGCAAAAGGCCCTAATATTGTTATCTTAAACAATGTGGTGATTGCTGTAAAATTATAAGGGCATTAGAATTAGGTATTCATTTGTTTATTCATTCAACTTACATTTATCGATTCTCTACTATGTTCCAAGCATTGTGCTAGGAGCTATAGATTCGGACAAAGCAATCAAGATATTGAAGGAGCTTGAGAAGATACAGAAGGAGGCAGGGAAACAAGAAACAATTTAAAAAGTAATAATACAATAATAATAATTTTATATTATGAACAGTGCTATTGAGCACATAAGCAGAGTTATATAATAGAAAAGAGGAGGAGGATGCCCTACTTTAGATGGAGCAAACAAGGATGGCCTCTCTAAGGAGATGACATTTAAGCTGAGACCTGAAGGATGAGAATGAGCCAACCATGAGAAAATAGCATTACAGGCAGTGGGGAAGGCAAGAGCAAAGTGCTTGAGATAGGAAAAGGCTTGGCATGTTTGAGAAACCACAAGAGGCCAGTGGCATGGTTGCATAGAAAGCAAGGGAAGGACATCTATGAGAGGAAACTGGAGAGTGGGCAAGAACCAGATTATGCCAGAATTAGTGGATATAAAGGTTTTTCATAAGAAGAGTAACATGCTTTGATTGTTTTAAAAAATCACCTTGGCTGCTGTGTAGAGAATGGATTGGAATGAGGCATGGGTGGAAGCAAGGACATGAAACAATGAGGATGGGGGCCAGAGGAAAGGGAGATTCTTTGCATTATGATCTGTAGGGCAATACTTTTAATAGATCCTTAGAGGCACACCTTGTTCCATAGCATCTCCATTTCCTTCTGAAGCATCTTGTTTTTCCTTTCCTGTTGGAGGGGGAAGAACCAAACAAACAGAAGCATATATTTGTCCAGCCATTGAAGTGGGTTTGGAAGAAGTTACTAAGTAATGATGGGAAAAGGGTCCAGGGACATAGTAAACCACAGAGGAAGGCAATGAATGGGTCTAATCCCAAATCCAGGAACATAAGAGATGTTTGATGATGATGATGGTTAAAAAAAAACAAGTTATTGCTTTAAGTAATAACTTTAATTATAATAATCGTGAGACAGTATCTGTAGAAATGAGTTCCTAACACTTAAGATGCTCTTATGTGACCATTTCTTGGGGGCTTAGACCACTAATTTTTAATTTTTAAGATCCTTTACATTGCTGATTAAAAGAAAATCTTATAAGAATCACGCAGAGCAAACTATTTCTTTTCTTATACTTTGATAGGTATTTTCTATTCTTTATATCAAATATTTTACTATTCTTTCTGAAATGTGAAGAGTTAATATGGTTATATTCATTAACTCCCTAGATAAAAAGTTTTTTAAAAGTCAAAGAATAGAATTTTTGCTTACTAGTCGTGTTCTTCCCAACATTCCATCTGACTCCTTTTGGGTCACCCTGGACTTTCTAGATCAAGGAGATATGAGTATTGGAGCATCAGATGCTAGAGATGAGTACTCTGTCTTTCTCTCCACATCTGACACTGGAATGGAATTGAGCCCTATTCAGGAGGCTGTTCCTGGAGTATCTCCAACTTCTTACCAAGTTCTGTTTCATCTCCTCTGCTTCCTTAAGGAGCTCCATGACTGAGAATTCCTCACACCCCTTCCCTGCCATGATCTGCCTCATGATCTGAAGACTAGAAGAAAGAGAGGCATCATAAAACATACATACCTCCTTAAGGGTAATACTGATGTTCTGCAACTAGTCAGAAAGTACCCTACCATGAAAGTTAGATGGGGACTGAAATCTCAGGAGTTACGGAAGCCCTTCTGGTCATAGAAGATCTCTATAACTAAGATGTTTCCATTTCTAATTGACATTTGCCTATCTATGTGCTCTAGAATGAATTCTGTGCTCTTTAATGCTTTAAACTTAGGTCTCCAACAGCCAGGGAGAGTCCTTTCCACCCCCTCAGAAGAATGTTGCAGTGTGTGACTTTTGGGAGAAGAAGGGGTAATTCTGCCCCCTTTATAAGAAGAGGTTGAAGAACCTGCTATCTTCTAGGATAAATCCCAGAGTTATTTCCTAACCCATCTCTGTCCTCTGTCCACTTTCTCCCACTTCCTTGCTTCTTCATATAAGGACATTTGAGTCTATTGGGGAAGTCACTGATATCCTTTCGTAGCCCTAGAGAATGCAAGCCATTAAGAAGTTCTAACAAAATCTGAATCAGAATCAAGTCTTTGTGAGAGAAGATACTCCTTAAAGGCATAAATTATTTTATGTTTGTGTTCTTGTACTTTTTTCTCCCCAGTTCTAAGCAGAGAACACAATTCTAAGACTTTGTGTTTTCTTGCTCTGAGAGAAGTCTATTTTGCTGAGTTGTAAGCAGCTGGTGCTTGTTGCTGAGTTGTAAGAAGCTGGTGCTTGACCACAACTTTCTGCCTGAGTTTTGTTCTCCAAAAATATGAGTGCTTTGAGATGCTTATGATAAGGGTATAGAATAAAGGTAGACTCACCGAGGAGAGACGTTCTGAGACTAGAAAGGAAACAGAGTTTGTGGGTCCCAAGTACAGTGAGTGCTCTGGTAAAGAGTTAAGACTTAAGCTGCCTAGTATATTTAGAGAGGCTGTGCCCTAATTCAGAGGGCTCCTAGGCTTAGAAAATACTGCCATTCCACTGCTTGGCATAGAAAGAGCAGAGTTATTTATTCTAAAGTGATCATGCATAAGAAAGCATCTGTGTGACCGCGGTAAACTAACGCTATTAAAAGCGTTTTGCTTGTAATCCCAGCACTTTGGGAGGCCGAGGCGGGCGGATCACAAGGTTAGGAGATCGAGACCACGGTGAAACCCCGTCTCTACTAAAAATACAAAAAAAAAAATTAGCCAGGCGTGGTGGCGGGCGCCTGTAGTCCCAGCTACTCGGAGAGGCTGAGGCAGGAGAATGGCGTGAACCCGGGAGGCGGAGCTTGCAGTGAGCCGAGATTGAGCCACTGCACTCCAGCCTGGGCGACAGAGCGAGACTCTGACTCAAAAAAAAAAAAAAGCGTTTCACTATTTCTTGGGTGGGCAGCCTGGGGAGGAAGAGTTATAACTAGCCCCACGAAATGAGGGCTGAGTCATATTTAATTTAGTAAAAGAAAATAAAGGATTTGTTGTCACCCTGACTTGGTAGTTACAAATTGTTTGCCTACTACAGCTGAATGTCCAAACCTTTAGTAATTAACCAAAAAAAAATTGTAAGTAATTATTGCCAATCCTATGGAAATTAAGTTCTCCAGCCTTTTTACCTCTAGGAATCCAGAGTAAGAGCCCATACCTCCTTTGTTTTTCCTCCAAGTTAGACATTAACTTTTGAAATAAGAGGTTGTTTTTGTCTCCTAGAGGTTTGAGCATCTCTAGCAGTTCCTTCTTCCTTAGCTTTAGGTCCTCATTCAATTCCTTCAAGTAGTTGTCATCTACTTTAGAACTTCTGTGGGAAGAGGCACAATAATATCTGCCTTTAGCCTGGGTTGAGAGAGAGAGAGAGAGAGACCCTCTTTTCTATTTAGCATTTTCCATCAAAGACTCACCTTATTTTTGAGGGCAGGTAAGATCCTGAAGAGTTTGCACCACTTGTCATCGTGAAGGGTAACTTCTAAGAATAAAGAGGCCTTCCTGAAAATATGTGCCTTTTTTTCTATGCAGTTAAGTCATTATTTTTGTGCTGCTGTTCTTGAAACTCTTGCTGCAGTGGACTGATCTTAGCTACAGCAAGGTCACAATGGCCCTAATACCACATAATCAACAGGTCTTTAAAATAATTTCAACATCAATGGCAGTTTGTTGACTGGAAATACTAACTACATCTGATCAGTTCTTGCCTTAGATCTAGCCAAATGACAAAGTTTTATTCTGAAGTCTTTGAATGAATAGGATGCAATCACATCATATCTACATTATGGAATTCCTTTTGTGTTAGAAAATGTTGGACTGTCAGAAACAACTCATCAACACCTTCTTTCATGGCAACAAACCTCTGTGAAATGCCACTATCTGTAGAGCACAGTGCCAGAGTCTGCAAATGAAGAAAGGATAAAGACACAGCATATACCTTTTGGGGGCCTCAAGAGGAAGAAGGAATACTTTTAAGAGACTTTTTTTTAAAAGAGATCAAACTGGCAAATACAGGGTATGAATATAATAGAATGATATAATATATGAGCCACTGTCATTTTTTTTCAATCTTTAAAATTTGATATTATCATAATGGCAGGTAAAAGAATATTGGACATGTAGCAAGAGGATTTAATTTGTGAAAGATGCATATCGTCAGTATGTCCTTCCATAACCACACTCTTTCCTGAAAGATATAATAATTCTAGCCTCCCTTCAGGATTTTCTTGTTCTGCTTCTATTTTCTTTTTTATTATAATCACATTTCTTTTGGACCTTAAGATCTCTTGTCTTCATCTATGTCACTTATTGAAAGGTAACCCAGTTATACATTTGTTTTTTTTCATGCCCTTTAAACACAGTTTTAGAGAAGTATTTTTAGTGAAAGTCTCAAAGTGAGTTAAGTCATGTCAATGTCAAGTATTAACTGAACACTTCTAGCCATTTCCTAGGGGTGTTCTCCAAAGTAACTTAAACCCTTTATCTTGTGGGAAACATTAAAGGGAGAGTATTATAATGGAAATAACACAAGATTTAGTTTGTCAGACTTTGGTTTGGATCTCAGCTTCACTGTGCATAGTGAGCTGCTTGTGAGCAAGTTACTAAATTTTCTGAGTCTCAGTTTCTGCTGTTGTAAAAGTGAGAATGGTAATATTGGCCTGATAGGTTCGTTGTGAGTATGAAATGTAATATTATGTACAGAGCTTGGTTCATGTTAGGTGTTCCCATTTTAGTGAGTTTGTGTTTATTTGGTTTGGGTTTTAGGGTTGCTTAATGCCTCAGTTAGGTGGTCAGATACAGCAAAGGTGATTTATATGAGGCTAATGAGACTTAAACTTTAGAGCTCTTTATTTTCACAGACCTCTTCCAAAGGCCCTGAACCTCATTTTGTATTCATAATTTTGTATTCTTTTTTGGAAAGACAGACCTCTCCAAATTATGTGTTTTAGGGGCCCACAAAACAAAGATCTGCTTCTGGTTAGATAGGATACATAGCTCTCCTAAGGATCCTCTACATCAAAACTTCTTTGGTAGTCTCTACACATACTTCTCTTTTTTTTTGAGGCAGAGTGTTGCTCTGTTGCTGGAGTGCAGTGGCACAGTCTCAGCTCACTGCAACCTCCACCTCCCGAGTTTAAGAGATTCTCGTGCCTCAGCCTCCTGAGTAGCTGGGATTACAGGTGTGCACCATCACACCCAGCTAATTTTTGTATTTTTAATAGAAATGGGGTTTCACCTTCTTAGCCAGGCTGGTCTCAAACTCCTGACCTCAAATGATCCACCTGCCTTAGCCTCCCAAAATGCTTGGATTACAGGTGTGAGCCACCATGCCTGGCCTACAAATACCTTTACAACATATATATGTCACTTGTAAGTTTTGTATGATACCTGGTGTAATATGATGTTAAATTAGGACAGCCATATCAAATCATACATAATTCACATTGGTTGCCTTAGGAATTTCCATGAAAAGTTTGTATTGAATGAGGGTGAGAAACCTCCTCACAGTTAAAAAAAAGAAACTGGTTGGATGAATTATCATTAGTAGCATCTTTGACTGCATACGTGACAGGTGGTAGCAAATAGTAGAGAACAAAAATGGCATTGATCGCTACAGTATTGCCTCTCTAAATTTCATGTTGTGACACTTGTTTGGCAGAACTATGATAGAATTTTGAAACATTTAATGGGCAGTAGCGGCCCAACTTACCTTCATTTCTGTTCTTGATTACGAATGATTCAAACAGGAAGAACACTTGCCATATGTATATATATACGTATATATATACACATATATATGTGTATATATATACGTATATATGTGTATATATGTGTATATATGTATATATGTATCTATACATATATGTATGTATATATGTATCTATACATATATATGTACGTATGTATCTATACATATATATGTATGTATATATGTATCTATGCATATATATGTATGTATATATGTATCTATGCATATATATGTATGTATATATGTATCTATGCATATATAT
>NW_026652291.1:38985221-39004595 GCF_009828535.3 Hylobates moloch
GGAAACAACAGGTGCTGGAGAGGATGTGGAGAAATAGGAACACTTTTGCACTGTTGGTGGGACTGTAAACTAGTTCAACCATCGTGGAAGTCAGTGTGGCAATTCCTCAGGGATCTAGAACTAGAAATACCATTTGACCCAGCCATCCCATTACTGGGTATATACCAAAAGGATTATAAATCATGCTGCTATAAAGACATATGCACACGTGTGTTTACTGCGGCACTATTCACAATAGCAAAGACTTGGAACCAACCCAAATGTCCAACAATGATAGACTGGATTAAGAAAATGTGGCACATATACACCATGGAATACTATGCAGCCATAAAAAATAATGAGTTCATATCCTTTGCAGGGACATGGATGAAGCTGGAAACCATCATTCTCAGTAAACTATCGCAAGGACAAAAGACCTAACACCGTATGTTCTTGCTCATAGGTGGGAATTGAACAATGAGAACACATGGACACAGAAAGGGGAACATCACACACCGGAGCCTGTTGTGGGGTGAGGGAAGCGGGGAAGGATAGCATTAGGAGATATACCTAATGGTAAATGACAAGTTAATGGGTGCAGCACACCATCATGGCACATGTATACATATGTAACAAACCTGCGTGTTATGCACATGTACCCTAAAACTTAAAGTATAACAATAAAAAAATACATATATATATATAAGTGAAGACAGGGTTGTACTAATAAATACTCTGTGACTCCTCAGATTTGTGTCTTTGAGTGTGAGAGTGTACTGAGAGTGGTTAAGTGAAGCTCAACCCAGTTTACTTGAGTTATACCATGATCCCCAAACTTAAGACCTTGGTTGTCCCGTATATGTAGTTACATGGCTCTAGAAATCTGACCAACTTTCTCACATGACCTGAAAAGCCCTAGTTAAAGCAGTGGTTGTCAACTTTTTTTTCCCTTTAGCAACATGTAAGACAGATGACACTGTCATATTGAACACATACCCATGGTACACTGAGGGTTAAGACTTATCTCTAACTCCAGTTCTTTCTTTCCAAATTAAGAAAGCGAGTCTAATGAGTGTAGTGTTACCATAAAGAAACCCTTGACTGTACTTTGATCTATATTTGAAAGCTGATTAATTCACAAACTTTGGCTGTCCTAAGCAGGTGCATTTCTTGGGTGGGGCAAATTGAATAGCTGCTCTGGGACTCAAACTAAAGGCAAGGCTGTGTAGGTGTTGTACCTTATTTCCCTTTTCTGAATGTAATTAAAATCCCTTTCAAAATTTCTATCTATAATGATATCCAAAGAGGCTTATGAAAGTTGCTGACAGTGCAGCCTTCTTCCAAGTGAGATTATCTGGGGCAGGCAAGATAGATTTGAGTTGCCAGGTTCCAGTACCCATCTGGGGATGGCCTTATTCTTTAACTTTTTTCAGGATCAAATTACAAATAGTCTCACTTGAAAGAAAGCTGCACTATCTTTCATCTTAAATAGGCCGTTTTACCTTGAAATTAAAACTATGGGTCAAAAGAAAGAATGATGGCTAATGATATTCATTCATTAGCCAATTTATTTAAACATTTACTATATGCAGGCACTGTTCAAAGCTCTAGGGATTCAGCAGTGAATGAAGACAGAAAAGACTGATCTCTATTTTCATCAGGCTCATTCTAGTGAGTAGAGAGAGATATTAACCAGAAAACAAAATTGGAAGCATTACCGGTTCATTTGCTCCCTCATTCAGTTCACTCATTTAGCTAACATGTACTAAAAATACCTAATGTTAGGCATTCTTGGTGCTTTCACATAAATTATCTTATTTAATTTTTGCAACAACCCTGCCTCCTTTTAGGTTCATAAATAACATAGTTTATTTTAATATTAAAAGATACAAAGCAATCAATATGTCCAATGTAGGAGACTTTTTAAATAAACTATGGTAATTCATACAATAAAATATGTAGCTATTACAAAGACCTCCATGTGCAGATATGGAAAGCTGCCCAAGGTAGTGCTAACTTTTTAAAAAAATGCAAAATGCAAGATAGAGTTTAAAATCAGCTCTTATTTCTATACACCAACAGGCAAGCAGAGAGACAAATCACGAGTGAACTCCCATTCACAATTGCTACACAAAGAATTAAATACCTAGGAATACAGCTAACAAGGGAAGTGAAAGACCTCTTCAAGGGGAATGACAAACCACTGCTCAAAGAAATCAGAGAGGACACAAACAAATGAAAAACATTCCATACTCATGAATAGGAAGAATCAATATAGTGAAAATGGCCATACTGCCCAATGTAATTTATAGATACAATGCTATTCCCATTAAACTACCATTAACATTCTTCACAGACTTAGAAAATCTATTTTAAAATTTATGTGAAACCAAAAAAGAGCACATATAGCTAAGACAATGATAAACAAAAAGAACAAAGCTGGAGGTATCACACTACCCAACTTCAAAATATACTACAAATGTAGACCATATACCTGCAGCCATCGGATCTTCAACAAACCTGCTTGCTTTGAAGGGCAGATGGGGTCCTGGGTCAAAACTGAGTGAGTGTTCCAAGGTGAATGGAATGATTTCCAAGCTGAGTGTAATTCCAAGGTGGGTGGAATGATTTGGGAAAGGTGCTAATGCTTCTTTGTATTTGTAATACCTAGTAGAGTGCTTGCCATTTGTAGATAATTAAATTTGTTTGTTAAAAGCATGTGTGATTATCTGAGGATGTTAGGAGTGAGAATGCAAGCCAGGTGTTTTGCATGTTTTGCATGTTAAAGCAGTTTCTGGGGTTATAATATGGTTTGATTATCCTGGCTGAATGAAAACGTAAGAGAAAATGTGATTCAGAATATAAATTACTCAGTTCTTTCTTATCCCCCGTGGCAAAGCATATCCCCCAAGTTTGCTGATTTGGAAAATCCTTATTTTTGCAAGGACTGAATTCCCTTGCTTGCTATTTATCAGCATTCTCCTGACAACTCTTGTTCCTTCTCTGTCCTTAGCCCCTTTTTTGTTTTTCTTGTTAAAAGATCTATTTAAAAAATCAGTTAAGTAGCCCAACTATTTCAAAATCTCATTTCATCTCGTTTGTCATTTATTACTAGGCCTCTTTAATCTTCAGTGTTTCTTATCCCCCAGATATATTTGAGGAAACTCTTTTAAATCCCTGGAACTATTGCATCACTAGTTCCTTTTACTGAAAAAAAATCAGACACAAACTTTAATCACTATATATTACTCCCACTTTTCAATTTCAAGTATTTTTTTTCTTATAAATCTAGAACTTTGAAAAATCCCTAGTGAGTCCAAGCGAATAAAACACACAGTTTTGAGAAATTTATCAGATGAATTATAACGTATTACTATTTACCTCTAGGTTATTTGAGGATAGTCTGGTCTTTTTTTAATCTAACAATTTTCCATACCTTCTTTCATTAGGGTACACAAAGATGCAGCTTGTTTTGTAGATATTTCATATTTTTCCCTAATTTTGACGTGCTTTTGGTTTCTTAATTTTTAAAAATAGGCTTATCTGGAACCCAGTTTTAATAAATCTTGCCTTCTAAACATGTCTCTTGCTAGTGTTCAATGTCAAGGGCCATTCTCCTTTTGCTTTTCAATATTCATTAGGTGCTATTGAATAGCAGACCCAAGAAAAGAAAAAAAAATTGCCTTCAGAAGAATAGTAGAAAGAACATTAGGTTCAGAGTCAGGAGTCCACTCTTAAGCTTTCTGTCTCACAGTTTATTTTATTTTTTTGGATTCAGGCTTTGCCAATCCCTCTTTCCACATCTAGAATCAATCATCTCCCTTCTCTTCTTATCTAATACTGAGAAAATGCATAGGAAATTTTGCAAAGCACTATGAATGCCTGTGAAAAAGGGCATTATGTAAATGTGCAGTATTATTATGCTGGAATTTTGCCATTACTCTGTATGCAAAAGGATAAGACTTAGAATAATATTAGTTCCTTTCAACCTCCAGTCCAAGGATGTTCAGTTACCAAATACTAGGAGAATGGTATTTTGATTCTTATTTGGTAGGCCACAGCAAAGCTTCAAGACACACTAGATTTATGCTATTATTTTTTAATGATGATTAGTGTCATTATTATGTTTACCCTCTTGGGAGAGGGATGGCAATGGAGGAAATTGAGGGCAGGATGTTCTGTTTTTGCTTATTTGCCTTGATGAGGGAAAAGGCAGTGCAAGAGAGGGTCCTGGCTGAGGTCTAAATGGTCCAAATAGCTCAGTTTATATGTGAAAGGGGGAAAAAGATGGCAAAGATGTTGCATAATACAAATGAAATTTGTATAAATACTGACACTATTGTGAACCTCCAAAATTTGAGACAGGTCTCAGTTAATTTAGAAAGTTAATTTTGTCAAAGTTGAGGACATGTTCTCATGACACAGCCTCAGGAGGTCCTGATGAGGTGTGCCCAAGGTTATCAGAGCACAGTTTGGTTTATACGTTTTAGGGAGACATGAGATGTCAATCAACATATATAAGATAAACATTGGTTCAATCTTGAAAGGCAGGATAACTTGAAGCAGGGAAGTGGCTTCTGGGTCATAAGTAGATAAGAGATAAATGATTGTATTCTTTCGAGTTTCTGATTAGCCTCTCCAAAGGAGGCAATCAGATATGCATTTATCTCAGTGAGCAGAGGGGTGACTTTGAATAGAATGGGAGGCAGGCTTGCTCTAAGCAGTCCCAGCTTGACTTTTCCCTTTAGCTTAGTGATTTTGGGGGACCAAGATATTTTCCTTTGAAATTTCTCTCCTTTTTTTTTTGTAAAATCTTTTGGAGAAAGCATTTTAGAAGAAAATGAGCCTCTGGTCCCATGTTTTGTCTGATCTCTCATGGCTAGGATGATTTGTTCCTAGACAAGTAAGCACCAAATTATTAGGAAAGTTTTGTTAGAAGGTTGTGAAGTCTCGTGTCCTATGAAGAGAAAATAGGGGGAGGAAGGGAGAAAAACAACAACCACAAAAAGAACAATCCTGGAAAATCTATATAGGCCACATTACTCTGAAGTCCAAACACTGGCAAACAGCCATGAAAGTGGTTTATGTATGTAAATAGGTTGCTGTTATTCTCTTCTAAAGTTTATTGTCTAGCTTCAGTTCTCAGGGCTTTATGAAAGCACAGCTTAGTTTTCGATGACTCCAAATTAGAAAAAATGGGGGAAAAAGAGGGAAAAAAAATGGAAAACATTATTTTGAAAACTTGTAGCCAAGAAAAATTAGAATTTGGTCCAAACCGTAGAAAATAATAAAATTGAAAAGCATTAGACAAGACTAGAATCTAACAACAAGTGTATTTTAGTTTTGAAACAGAAATTTTCTCTCTCCAGTTTCCCATTTTTATTAATGACAAGTCATGATAGGACTGATATGCTTTATTTTACTTGCCTAATTATTTGCATACAGTGCAGCAAGAATAAATATTTTTTACATAGGCTTTTAAATTGGCTTTGATGGAACTCTGTTCCACAGAAGGAATCTCAGATAAGACTTTTTTATAGTTGAGCCCAGCCATGGATTTCTGCCATCAAATACCTATGAGTCGGGTGATCCTTTCCTCTTGAGGTCCCAAGATAAATTTGGGGCTCCTGGGCCTGCCAGAAAGTGACATTATTTACTTACCACAGGTCAGGAACCCTGTACAGGGAAGTTATGAGGCCACTTTCCCCAAGGGGCTTTATTGGCTCCATAAGTCAAGTTTGATTCCTTAAAGGAAAGCACACCATTCCAGTCAAACCTCAGTAAAATAACAAGTTTCTCCAATTGTGTCCTGTTGCAAAATGAAAACAGATTCTTATTGCGCTTATGTAAATAACTGTATTGTGTAAGTTAAGAATACTCACAAATAGTTTCCAAATTCTGGAGAAATCAAGTAGAGAGAAACAAATATGCTCCAAATTTTTGCTCATAGGAGTATACAAAATTGTTAAAAGCTGTCAATAGCCCAGAAGAAGTTTCCTTGACTCTGAAAAAAACAAAACAAAAGATCAGCAATGTTTAAAGCAAATAGTCAAAAATATTACTTTAGTCTTCTATCAGTTCAGTTTGCCTAGTTAACTTCTGTTCTGCTTGATATTCATAAACATTTCAGCTCTCCATGAGAGTCCTGAAAGTTTTTTTCCTCTAGTCTAATGTCACAATTTCCAAAGTTATCAGAAACCTGCATTTAAGAACACCTGTTAGAGTTCTATAGTTGATTATAAAACCACCTTCTAAGGAGGACCAAAACAAGACAATAATTGTCCATGGATGACAAAAGGTTTTAGAGCAGCCATAGTCAAAGACACAAGTGACAAGGAAATTTGTTACCTCTGTGGCACACAATAATTTAACATGACAATTATAATTATTCCTGATAATGTACACTAAGTCATATCAGAATTATAGGAATTTCCTGTGATTTTGGAACACATACCAATAACATATTTATACAAATACAGCCTAAAGAAAACCAAACACCATTTTATATTTGACAGTGTTTCCTATATAATTTTTATACCAAGTAAGCCAGACTATGTCATTTCTGGACTTTAGGGAACCTAATACCTTAAAGGATAAATTTGGTTAGAAAAAGACCATATAATTTTATTTTGGAAAGTTTGTCAAGTATCAAAGGTTTAAAACTCTTGATATCACAAAACAGGATCATTCATTTGACCAAAGTGATAACTTAAGGATTTCAAAAAGGCAAAAACCTTCATTCTTTGAGAGAGGAGACTTAATGTTCCAAACCACAAGCCCTGATAAAAACAGCATGAAGCGAATTAAATGTTTTTCAAAATTTTATAAACAATCTATAAAGTTTTAATCTTGACCATAAGATACAACTTCCATAAGCCTTTTATAACCTTTATTAGGGAGTCAGTTAATCCTTCAAGAAAACCTTGTTAATTTGACACAGGGGCCCATATGCTGGTCTTGCATCAGTGTGCCTTTAATATCAATGACTAATTTATAGAGAAACTGAACTTATGTTTCAAAATCAGCCATTTCAATCTCATGTGCCCACCTTTTCCACGATAGTCCCTGGGTCTTGAGTTGAAATAGCTTTACTTTCTGGCCCTGTGTCTCAGGAATGTTTATTTTGATTGAAATCTTCTACGGGGCCTGAAGATGGGGCTTTAATTGCTTTCAGTGTTTAAAATTTAGCAGGACTTGGTGTTCTTTTTAGATCCAGGAGTCAAAGCCCTGTAACTTAGTGTCACAGGTATTTAAACGTGCATGCAGAGAGTTAGACAGATGTAATAACCTTAATTTTAAAAAAAGTAATCTGAGTTTTTTCCTAAGCAAACAAAACTTAAATAATAATGTGACAATTGATCATATAAAAGATTTTTTTTTTGTAAATCCTCTTATTGTGACTTACACAGACCATTCATGATATGCTTGGACATTCTGGTTTGTCCTGAACATCCTTCTTTCTTAAACAACTAGTCATTTTACTCTAGGACTAAATTTACCATACAAGATCCTTTCTCATATGAAATTATTTCCCTTTAAGCTTTCTTACAAAAAAAAATCTTTATTTTTATAACTTTCTTTAGTAATCTCTTTTACTTCTTGGTTCCTTTTACCTTGTTTTATACATACCTTCGAGCTTTAAATTAGACAAAAATTGTTCACCATTTTTTAAAAGGATACACTTTTTAAATGTTTTCCTACAAATTTATTTTTATTGGAAAATACCCAAATAATGAAATATCTATTGTTTAATTTAATATAACCTTAGATTCTAAATTATGATGAGTTTGTCTACAAGTATTTATCCTATTGTATTTACCTATTTTATTTATTTTAACAGTTTACCTAGATTATTTATAAAAACTGCAATTGTCATTATTTAAAGTTATGGAGCTGCCATTGCAAAATTATAACTGAGACAGTGAAAAAGATTTGACCTAACTGACTCCATCTTACTTCTAACCTCCAAGCTGTCCTTGTTCATTCCTGGGCATAGGCCAAACTAACTTTGGGAGGAACTTAGTTTATAGTTTAGCTTTAAAACAAAGACAATAACAGTCCTTTCCCAAAACAGACCTTACTGCCTATGGACTAGACCACCTAAAGCCGCAAGATGAGAAGTTATGGTAATCTCACTAAATTCAAGATGTAGCTATTTTTACTAAACTAATATCAATGTCTTATTTATTAAAGATTACACAAGCAAAGATCATTCTGTCTTGGGCTGGGTTTATAGTTTTGTAACCCCTATGCCAAATTTTTACACCTTATAGTATTAGGCAGGGATAAGTATGAAATTGTTTGATTAATAATTGAAAACAAAAATGTATGCTGGTAATTCTTAAGCCATTTCTAATACTACTTTACCAACAATTTTAAAGCTAACTTATTTATTAAAGATTTTACTTAAGTTATGTAAACTTGAAAACCCATTTGGCTAGTCTTTTCTGTTTTCCTGATAAAGTGTTTGATTCAAGCACTTTTTATTTTCTTAAGCCAATTAATTAAAGCTCTTTTATGTTTTTTGTAGTCAAATATTGTGTACATAATACATAAATATATAGACATGTTAGGCATGCCAACAGAAATACATCTTAGAGATTTATAAAACTTTTTTTCTTATCTTAGACTTTCAGATTCTTGATAACCTGTTTCACGACTCTAGGCAGTTGTCAGCTAAACAGCTTTAAATTTGCATGTTAAAGGAAACAACTCAAATGAAAATGAAATAGCAAAATTTACATCATAAAGTACATAGAGAAAAAATCTAGTGGTGCTAGAGGGAGATTAAAGATGGATGCCAAATCAAACATAAAATTGTGGAAATCAATCATAGGATTGTATAAGGAGATCAATTTTATTTAGACAGGGACTACCTATCTTTTAACTGGATCTCTGAGCTCTGGGAAGAGCCCACACTGAATCCTGGGTCTCCAAAAAGTGAGTATTATTATGAGATTGGACTATGTGATGCTTTTACAGTACACTTAATTTTTTTAAACAAAGACATTTCTAAGTGTCTAAACCACAGTCTTCCTTAAAAACCGAAGAGTAACCTCTGTTGTAATAACTATTTTAGTCAAAATTTAAAAAGGTAACACAATACAAAAGTAAGGAATTTAAGAGCTGAGACAAACTTGTCTGTTTACGTTCTTGGGGTTCCATAAGGAAAAAAATGTTTCTTCCCCAAAGAGAGTCTGGTGTCTTCTTCATTTTCTTTAAGGAACCCTTGGTTATTATAATCTATTTTAGGTTCTCCATGCAGCAGAAGGTGCAAGAGAAGAGAGAGCAGAAGCAAATGAAGAAAACAATTCAGTCAACTGAGAAGAAAAATACTTTTGCTCAAAAAAAAAAAAAGACAAGGTCCTAGGATAAAAGCAAAAACAAAATCATGAAAGCCTGTTAAACACAAACACACACATATGCACACAAACACACACATATGCACACAAACACACACATATGCACACACACACACACATCTTGGATGTTAGCTTTTAATTAAGCTGACTTTTAACCACTGATCTCCTTTAAAAAAATCTTTTAAAATCTCATTACCATATTTCAACTAGGACAAATTCCGCTTTTTCAGAAGTATAGCCATTGCTCTTTCAGTTTGGTCTGGCTAGCAAAAAGGTGGCCTTGTTATTTAAATAAAGACCCTTAGTTGTCAAAATAAAAAATATTTTCTCTTTTTCTTTTTCCTTTTGCTGGCTATTTTTCTCCCCATACCACACCACCTTTTTGTGTGTGTGTGTGGAAAGTTAGCCACTTCAGAGGCCTTGTTCCCCATAATTTGGAACTTCCTTTGGATTTAATCAAG
This sequence comes from Hylobates moloch, assembly GCF_009828535.3. NCBI lineage: Eukaryota > Metazoa > Chordata > Mammalia > Primates > Hylobatidae > Hylobates > Hylobates moloch. Next base: position 38,995,024 of record NW_026652291.1, read on the forward strand.
TCAGATAGAGTTGATCAAACCCAATGGGAAAAAGACCGAAACAACAACAAAAACAGAAACAAACAACATAAAACAGTTAAGCAAAACAAAGGATCGCACAACTTATATGATTACTGAGTGCTCTAATGGTAAGGAGAAATTAAGACCAGCTGGTTGTTAACTTTAGCCAAGACAAAACCTCAATTCAGCTACTTACCTAGAGATGGGTCTCAGGCTGAAGATGGCTGTCTACCATCCTAGAAGCAGGAAAAAAACCCCTTACCTTCCCTGTTGGAAGTGAGCTCAAACTCCATAAAGGAGTTACCTGCCTTCTATCGTCATGGAAGCAGGAAAACTTATCTTCCTTGTTGGAAGCAAGTAGAACTTCAAAACAAAACAAAAAAAAACAAAAAACAGGGAGTTATACAGCAAAATAAACTTTAGATCTCAACCAAATTTTGGGAGATCAGGGATTCTCTGGAGGGGGTGCTCCCATACCTCAGCAAATTGTCCTGTTGGTTTGAGCCATAAAGTTAGCTCATGCTGGTACCAAGCACCGATAGGAGATTTGTCAAAGGTCAGGGGCACTTCCACTCAGAATCCCTACGTGGTTAGCAAAATGTCAACCCCCAAAATCTGAGACAGTCTCAGTTAATTTAGAAAGTTTATTTTGCCAAGGTTGAGGATGCATGCCCATGACACAGCCTCAGGAGGGCCCAATGACATGTCCCCAAGATGGTCAGAGCACAGTTTGGTTTTATACATTTTAGGGATTTATGAGACATCAATCAACATATGTAAGATGAACATTGGTTCAATCTGGAAAAGCAGATTCCAACTCCAAGTGGGGAGGGGACTTCCGGGTCTTAGGTGGATAAGAGACAAATGGTTGCATTCTTTTAGTTTCTGGTTAGCTTCTCCAAAGGAGGCAATCAGATATGCATTTATCTCAGTGAGCAGAGGGGTGACTTTGAATAGAATGGGAGGCAGGTTTGCCCTAAGCAGTTCCCAGCTTGACTTTTCCCTTTAGCTTAGTGATTTTGGGAGCCCAAGATATTTTCCTTTCACACTATGTAGAATATAAGGATATATACTGCCTCCAGAGCCACTAGAAGGTACAAGGCAGTACTAAACACTCCCAGACGTAAAAGAGTCAGCATCCTTCTCTGAGCAATTTAAGGGTACATGAAAGCCCAATCAGCCTCAACATACCTCCTGCTTCCTCAGTGCCAAAATCTGCTGTCTCCACCATCAGACCCACTCCATTAAATTGCATTTGCAGTTTATTATTCTATTCAGAGCCCCTGCATAAGACTAGGAGCTCCTGCATAAGAGCTAGGTGCTTATGATTAACGCAACCAGCAACTAACTTGCTGTAAGTATTGATTGATTCTCAAACCTCGTAGAAAAGATGACTTTTAGATGAGATCTTGAAGGATGAGTAGAGGTCAAAAGGTCAAGTACCCTGTGCAATTAACATAAACACATGAAGTAGACTAGATACAACGCAATAGGAGCCTAGCTGCTTTTGTTAACTGGGTAAGAGTAATATCTACCTCATTACTTGCTACAGGCCCAATGTAATGGCCAAACAAAATGTATCTAGGGTCATATAGAAATCCTTGGATACCAGCTTGAGATCCCTAATTTAAATAGATGGAGGAAGGATCGCAAGGTATTTCCAACTGAAGGAGTAATATGGAAGTAAAAAAAGTAACCATGACTTGCATGTTACCTATGAGAACTCTATTGGCTTTGATTAATTTATAACAGGGATTGGCAATATTTCAGAAGCATGGATACAAGAAATGACCACTCTTCTTTTGAAGAGATAGAGACTGGTAGGGTAAGATCTCGTAACCTAGAGTGAGCAAAGGGCTTCTTTATGGTTCAAGGTTCAGAAACATTTCCCATAAATATTTCGCCATTAATGCTAACATATTCTTCTTTAAAATGCAGATGTCAATCAGAAAAATTCAAATCAGATCACCTTGTATAACCTAGCTGAGACTAACCCCAAAGAGGGAATAGAAAATTACATGGGGGAGGGAAGGGGGGAAATTTAGAGCTTAGATCTTGGGTAGAAGCCAGAATCGTAGGTGGATGTGAGTGCTCTGGCAAGCTGAAGGCAGTTGAGGAAGCCTGCAGGTAGTGGGGGTGGATACTGCAGGAGAGCGAGGAGGCAGGCTTTGCCTACTGTGCAGTTTTGCCTAGGGCAGCTAATTGCTTGTGCCCAGAAAATTGCCTCTGAAAGCCTTGGGCAATATGCGGTAGCTCTTCCCTGATGCCTAGTTTATCAGGTTAAGTTGAAATTTGGTGGGGAGAAGGGGAAGAATGATGAGCTGAAAGAATTCCTGAGCTGAAAGAAACCTTAAAGATCACCAACTTTTTTCAACAAAGTATCTCCAATGATAAGAGAGGGAACTTGAACCTCCAGGAATCTGGGGATTTAGCCCAAAGTAACCCACTACAAGTGGGAATATCTTTGAAATCTCTTGGTTTATCTTAAAACTTTGCATAAAGTTTGTATTGATTCAACATAACCATCTTTGTTTTAATATAATAAGACTTTAAATTACTACACCCAACTCACCAATCTGTAAATAAAACTGTCTAAGGCCCTACCGGTGATATGTCAAATGGCTTGGCCAAGACATTTAACTAGTAAGGGCCAAGATAGAATAAGAATTCAGGGCCTGGTACTGTGGCTCATGCCTGTTATCCCTGCACTTTGGGAGGCCGAGGCGGGTGGATCACCTGCAATCAGGAGTTCGAGACCAGCGTGGCCAACATGGCGAAACCCCATCTCTACTAAAAATACAAAAATTAGCCAGTCATGGTGGCAGGCGCCTGTAATTTCAGCTACTCCAGAGGCTGAGACAGGAGAATCCCTTGAACTCAGGAGGCAGAGGTTGCAGTGAGCCCAGTTCGTGCCATTGCACTCCAACCTGGGCAACAGAGCAAGACTCCGTCTCAAAAAAAAAAAGCAAGTCTCCTGACCACAATGCCGTATCTCAGTTATGTACAAATGGAGATGAATAACAGTGCAAGATGGTGAGGACTGTGTCTGGGGAGAAGGGTAAAAAAGGGAAAGTGGAAGGGGTCTTCACTTTATAATTTTTCTTTAGGATTAACTCTGGTGTGAAGATTATATAAAGTAAGGGAAGGGATCTAACATTCATTTCTATGTGCCCACACTTTGTACTGGACACATTATCTTTATTATCTCTCTTAATTTTCATGGCAACTGTGGAATAAGTTATCACCATGATGCAATACAGGATGAACAAATTCTGAGATTAACAAATCTGCCTATGGCTGCTCAACTGGTAAGAGGTAGAGTTAGGATTTGAATCCAGAAATGTCTGACTAAGCCACACTGCCTCTTTTCCACAGACGTTTATTAAACGTATACTATATGCAAAGTACAATGCTAGGTGCTTTAAGTGTATAAATAAATAAAGAGCTGATTAGGGATATAAACAAGGAGCTCTGACTGTCTTGTTCCTAGAGTCTATAGCCTAAAGAAGGAACTCTGTAATTAGCTGGTCATTTTTATTTTTTTATTTTTTTTGAGATGGAGTCTCGGTTTGTTGCCCAGGCTGGAGTGCAGTGGCGCAATCTCGACTCACTGCAAGCTCCGCCTCCTAGGTTCACACCTTTCCCTGGCCTCAGCCTCCCGGGTAGCTGGGACTACAGGCGCCCGCCACCATGCCCGGCTAATTTTTTTTTTTCATGTATTTTTAGTAGAGACGGGGTTTCACCGTGTTAGCCAGGACAGTCTCCATCTCCTGACCTCGTGATCCACTCACCTCGGCCTCCCAAAGTGCTGGAATTACAGGCGTGAGCCACCGCGCCCGGCTGGTCATCTTAGCTGTCTATCTAATGCCCCAATCTGATAAAAAAGTGAATTAGATCACTCACAACCACAAAAATTAGAAGATATTTTCAGTGTTCATTAAATCTTTTTTAAAAATCAGAGGATGAACCACACATGGCCAAACCCCTTTTTATTAATATTTTATAGCTTTGTATGGCATATGGAACAATGTTCCCAAAGTGTCCTAAGTTATTAATAGGTTCAGCAAAACCAAAACCAAAACCAAAAACCTGATGTTGGCGATATTTTCTTCAAAAGTGCATTAAAAATATAAATGTAAGAAAAATACTAAGCACATTTCTCTTGTTCTTATTATGTAAAAGTCTGTCTTTAAGGAATGGTGGGCAATCTTAAGAGCAAAAGAAGTTGTATATGTTACCTGAAGGACAAATGACTGGTGCTCAGTTTGTTAGTCAATGCAGAGTCAGGTTTTACCATTTTACCAGCTTATTCTAAACTTTAATGTATGTCAACTATTCAGTGATCTTCAGCCTTTCTTATGCATGTTTGTGATATAGATAAAATTTTGATTGTTTTAAGGCAGTTTCCCTGAAACTGTTTCTACTGTTTAATCTAAATGACTATTACATTTCATGGGTTCATACTGACCTTTCATCACTACTTTATTATGCATTTTGAGGGCAAACAGTTTTGGGAAATACTGATCTAGAAATTATTGCTGCCAAGTTGGTACCAGGCGTTGATTGCCAGTTTCTCAAAAGTGATACTAATCTTCTTGATTTGGCTTCCTACTTTTTGAACTTTTGTTACATGTTAGATGGATATGTGGTGTCCAATGTACATATATCTACAATGTTAACAACACATAGATTTAATGCACATAGATGCACTTTTCTTATGTACTTGATAACAAGAAATATTTAACGAGAGTGTTTAAAGAAGTAAATTTTATGTTATAAGTATTTCATTACAATAAAAAATGCAACAGGGTGATACTGGTACATAAGGAAGAACATATACTTATGAATTGCAAAACATAATATTTTTGATGTCATAATCAGATATAGGACAATAAATAATAATCATATCTTATTAGTATGAGAAAAAAACATAACCAGGAGCTGGAGCTACATGTCCCAGAGGATATAAATAAGAAATAAACTCATGAGAATATTTATATAGAATTAAGTAAAAAGGTAGACCCCAGTTGTTTTTTTTTTTTTTTTTTTTTGAGATAGAGTCTCACTCTGTCTCCCAGGCTGCAGTGCAATGGCACAATCTTGGCTCACTGCAGCCCCCACCTCCCAGGTTCAAGTGATTCTTGTGCCTTAGCCTCCTGAGTAGCTGGGACTACAGGCGTGTGCCACCATGCTAATTTTCATATTTTTAGTAGAGATGAGATTTCACCATGTTGCCCAGGCTGGTCTTGAACTCCTGACCTCAAGTGATCCACCCACCTTGGCCTCCCAAAGTGCTGGGATTACAGGCATGAGCCACCGCGCCTGGCCTAGACCACAATTTTTAAAAGGAAATTGGTCATTGATGTGTTCTCAGTACTTGGTATAGTGTCTGACAGAGTAGGTGTTCAAGAAATATTTTTTGAATGAATAATAAGATTATTTCCGCACTGGAGCTCTTTCCCTAGTTGCCCATTTAACCCGTTTACTTCCTAGAGCAAGTTACATAACTTATTCCCTTAGAACATAGTGAGGCTAAACCAGAGTGATTATAAAACTCTTGATAATGCCACATTAAAAAACAAAATGTTGTATGTAACAAATATATCTGGGTAAAAATACTTTTAGGAAGCTTTGTTTAAAAATCATTTATGTATCTTTAGTACCGTATTTGGTTGAACCATATGAAATTGCCATTTTGTTGTAGGCCAAAAATGAGCAATTTTATATGGTTTGGTCTTAGTTTATCAATTACTGGCTAGTGGGTGCCTCCAGTTTTTCATGTTGGAAACATGACAACTTGGAGAAAATGTAATTTAATGTTCATTAAAATGATTCTTTTTTGCTCCCAAATGCCAGGGACTGAAAAGTGATCTCAGAAATCAGAACAAATATTATAACACCTTCATTAAAATATGTGAACCTGACACCTTTACTAGTAAATTTTATGGTTAATCACAAATCTCCTACCAGAGGCTGTGGAATGACCATCTGAATGTATTGTAAGAAGTCTTTTTTTTTTTTCTTTTTTGAGAGGGAGTCTCACTCTGTCACCCAGGCTGGAGTGCAGTGGCGCAATCTCAGCTCACTGCAAGCTCTGCTTCCCTGGTTCACACCATTCTCCTGCCTCAGCCTCCCGAGGAGCTGGGATTACAAGTGCCTGCCACCACGCCCGGCTAATTTTTTTATATTTTTAGTAGAGACAAGGTTTCACCATGTTAGCTAGGATGGTCTCAATCTCCTGACCTCGTGATCAGCCCGCCTTAGCCTCCCAAAGTGCTGGGATTACAGGCGTGAGCCACCGCGCCTGGCCTGTAAGAAGTCTTAATGGTCTTAAATATCGATTGCCTTACCACACAGCAGTCCCTTTCACTTCCGACGTTTAAATAAGCCTTCCCAATTATGGTTTAAAAAAAGGTAATATCATTTATTTCATAATTAGAAGTATGATAATAAAGTAGATCTATAATTTGTTCTTAAAAATATTGCGAGTAATGATCAAAGGCAGGGAAATTAATTTTGATCATTTATTATTTTAATAATTTTAAGTCCCTAAATGATTACAATCAACTGAAGGCCCCCAGAGGTAGTAACCACGGACAAAGTCTGACACAGGAAATAGAACTCTTTGCTTCTGACATCATACATGACACCTTTAGCTACTTGTGAACAATGCCACAAGAGAGACCTCAGGGACACAACCTTCAAAGCTGAGAAGTATAAGGGGGAGAATTAGAGAGGTACAGACTATCACCTCTATCTTGTAACCAATATGCCCTCTTTATTCTCCCAGTCTCAGTTTAGCAAGGGAGGATTTAGACTGAGATTACACAAGAATGCCCTGTTACCTAGACTTGCTAGTATACCATTCCAGCATTAGTGGGAGGAGTGAGTGGGTGATACATTACATTTTGGTCACTGTAAAGCCTTCCAGACATTTTCTATGCTTATATCTACCTATACACTTTAAAAAATCGTTCCATATGGGACATCTTGCATCATAGCCTGCTATTTAAAAATTAAATATATATAAAATGAAATTCTTTTTCATTATTATTTTTATATAACATTCTTTTTAGAGCTTCTTAAAATTGTACATGTGTTGCTCCACAATTTATCCACGAATCCTCTATTGTTGTTCACTAAGTTTTTTTAAGTTGCTTCCTCACTATTAACAACATTGCAGCTAAATGGGAGCATAAATCCTTAATTCCTTCTTAGGATAAAACCCTAGGAGTGGAATTTTTTGGTTGACAATGGAGGTTTTGAATGATTTCATGCAGAAAACATTTAGCTCACAAAAGCAGAGAGATGGATGAGATCAGAGGCAGTAGGGTAGACTTTTTCATACTCCGGGAGCTTCTGAAGAGAGTCTAGTCTATGCAGCTTAGAAATATGAATTAGACATTGGAAACATTTTGTATTTTCCACCTTATACTTAATTATTTTAAACTAAGTCCGGAAAGATGGGTAGGGTGAGGAAATCTAAAAATGGTTAACATTTCCTGGGGTATTTATTATGTGTCAGGCAGTGTGCTTCAAGCACTTTTCATGTCTCTGATTTCACTTTGGTCCTACCATAACTCTAAGAAGTGGGTAAGGAATGGAGGGAGGCAAGAAAAAACTAAACAACTTTCCCAAGGTCCCACATCTAGTACTGTATACGGTAGAGCCCAGAGCTGTCTGTACTCTTAACACCTGTGCATTGCTTCCTGCCGTCCAACACACTGGGCTGTGTAGGCAGAAAAAGTAGGAAAGCCTCATAATAGAAGAGGCTATAGTGCACATGATATCTTTCTAAAATCTTCTACTTTTCTCTCTTTTTTTTTTTAAAGTTTAACAGCTATTGAATTTTATTAAGCCTTAGGCAAAAATCTCATTCAAATCAAAGGAGTTTTTGTGAAGGAAGAAGAAGGTACAAAGAAGATTCTTTGAGAAGCACTGGTAAAGGCTGAAGCTATCCAAAAACAGCTTACTGTCTTTTAAGATATTATCCGAATTTGTAACATAGCACACATAAAATTCACTCATACCTGAAATCGAGAGCTCTTAGCATCTTTATTTGCTTTTCAACTGTTTTTGTGCCCCTACTCATGATTTTCTTTGCAATACAATGAGTGAAATGTCTTTATTGAATATTGGGATCCAAAACTGGAAGAGGAGAGAAATACAGTTTACGGTGAGACATGAAGTGAGTGTAGAAATATGTGAACATGTACACACATAATCACACCCACACAGTTTAACACACTTTCTTTAGGTCAAATTGTTCGCTCTCTGTTTTGATGCAGTTGATTGAACTTGCCTTTACATTATGATAATGAAATCCATTTCATGACACACTAATACTCCAATATTAAAATAATAGTCATGACATGTGAATCTCGTAATCATCGGAATGTTCTTTGCAAAGATCAGAAAATGAGATGGCTTTTTTCCCTTTTTCCCTTTTTTTCTCCATTATAGCCTTTTTTTCCCATTATAGTCACCTTTCTTAGAAGTCTTTTAAAACATTATTTTCTGGACTTCCTTTGAAATTTTAATACCAGAGATATACTGCGTACCTATGTATGTACTCTGACCTGACAGAAAGATAAAATGATTTTAACATATATACATATGGTTTCAAACCTAAGGAACCCCTCTTTGAGGGTGTTACTATCCCTACGGGGAATATGTATTCTAAAGAATTTAAATTACTCACTCAGAGTAAAAATGCAATCTATCCTTAGGTATTATTATTTAATTTGGTGTCAAATGTGATTAAGCTAAAATAAATTCCTGACATTAAGAAGACACTGTTCCTTAGCTTTCACCCTTGAACTTCCTCCTATCGTCCTATTTTTGTTTTTTTTTGATGAGGTCAGTAGAGATGAGGTGAGTATCAAATATCTATTATGAAGTTTCGATTTCTCTGAAAGTTTATCATTTTTAAAAACGTGCTGAAATAGCTTGATGGTAGTCTCACTAGAATAAGAAATAAAAGATGACTTTTACTGTACTTTTTGTAGAGGATTGTTAAGTATCACATTTGAAATATGACAATTTGAAATAAATATATTTTTATGAAAAAAATGAGATGGCTTCAAGGGACAATAACTAACATTAGCATGTACTGTTTGTTACACATAGATGCTTTGGAAGATTTGGGGTCAAGAAGTGTTTTGTGAGAAAAATGTGTTAAATGCACACACACAAGATAAAACAAACTGAAATGTATTTGAGACCTTGGTTTTATTCCACTATTTTTACTTTTTCATAGTTCTTTCTTTTCTGGATTTCGTGAAATATAAGTTTTCATTGGTTAATTATAAAATGGCTTTGTCCTACAGGCCAAGACAGAATGAAACCATTTAGAAAAGCATTTAAGAAGTTGGTTTTTACTGACCATCCATCCAAAAGTAGTAACAATGCTGGTGAATAAAGAGGGTGGTGTTTTTTTTTTTTTCTAATTTGGGTGAATTGTGGAATTATTTTTTATTTAGGCTATTGTTAGTATTATATAAATTTAGTTTAAAATAAGAAAGAGAGAGAGAAAGAGAGAGTAAGAATAAAAAGAAGAGGAAGAAAGAGAA
>NW_026652291.1:39004995-39052310 GCF_009828535.3 Hylobates moloch
TGTGTTTTTTGGCTGCATAAATGTCTTCTTTTGAGAAGTGTCTGTTCATGTCCTTCGCCCACTTTTTGATGGGGTTGTTTGTTTTTTTTCTTGTCAATTTGTTTGAGTTCATTGTAGATTCTGGATATTAGCCCTTTGTCAGATGAGTAGGTTGCAAAAATTTTCTCCCATTCTGTAGGTTGCCTGTTCACTCTGATGGTAGTTTCTTTTGCTGTGCAGAAGCTCTTTAGTTTAATTAGATCCCATTTGTCAATTTTGGCTTTTGCTGCCATTGCTTTTGGTGTTTTAGACATGAAGACCTTGCCCACGCCTATGTCCTGAATGGTATTGCCTAGGCTTTCTTCTAGGGTTTTTATGGTTTTAGGTCTAACATTTAAGTCTTTAATCCATCTTGAATTAATTTTTGTATAAGGTGTAAGGAAGGGATCCAGTTTCAGCTTTCTACATATGGCTAGCCAGTTTTCCCAGCACTATTTATTAAATAGGGAATCCTTTCCCCATTTCTTGTTTTTGTCAGGTTTGTCAAAGATCAGATAGTTGTAGATACGCGGCATTATTTCTGAGGGCTCTGTTCTGTTCCATTGATCTATGTCTCTGTCGTGGTACCAGTACCATACTGTTTTGGTTACTGTAGCCTTGTAGTATAGTTTGAAGTCAGGTAGCATAATGCCTTCAGCTTTGTTCTTCTGGCTTAGGATTGACATGGCAATGCGGGCTCTTTTTTAGTTCCATATGACCTTTAAAGTAGTTTTTTCCAATTCTGTGAAGAAAGTCATTGGTAGCTTGATGGGGATGGCATTGAATCTACAAATTACCTTGGGCAGTATGGCCATTTTCACGATATTGATTCTTCCTACCCATGAGCATGGAATGTTCTTCCATTTGTTTGTATCCTCTTTTATTTCATTGAGCAGTAGTTTGTAGTTCTCCTTGAAGAGGTCCTTCACATCCCTTGTAAGTTGGATTCCTAGGTATTTTATTCGCTTTGAAGCAATTGTGGATGGGAGTTCACTCATGATTTGGCTCTCTGTTTGTCTGTGATTGGTGTACAAGAATGCTTGTGATTTTTGTACATTGATTTTGTATCCTGAGATTTTGCTGAAGTTGCTTATTAGCTTAAGGAGATTTTGGGCTGAGACGATGGGGTTTTCTAGATATACAATCATGTCATCTGCAGACAGGGACAATTTGACTTCCTCTTTTCCTAATTGAATGCCCTTTATTTCCTTATCCTGCCTGATTGCCCAGGCCAGAACTTCCAGCACTATGTTGAATAGGAGTGGTGAGAGAGGGCATCCCTGTCTTGTGCCAGTTTTCAAAGGGAATGCTTCCAGTTTTTGCCCATTCAGTATGATATTGGCTGTGGGTTTGTCATAGATAGCCCTTATTATTTTGAGATATGTACCCTCAATACCTAATTTATTGAGAGTTTTTAGCATGAAGTGTTGTAGAATTTTGTCAAAGGCCTTTTCTGCATCTATTGAGATACTCATGTGGTTTTTGTCCTTGGTTCTGTTTATATGCTGGATTACATTTATTGATTTGTGTATGTCGAACCATCCTTGCATCCCACGGATGAAGCCCACTTGATCGTGGTGGATAAGCTTTTTGATGTGCTGCTGGATTCGGTTTGCCAGCATTTTATTGAGGATTTTTGCATCAATGTTCATCAAAGATATTGGTCTGAAATTCTCTTTTTTGGTTGTGTCTCTGCCAGGCTTTGGTATCAGGATGATGCTGGCCTCATAAAATGTGTTAGGGAGGATTCCCTCTTTTTCTATTGATTGGAATAGTTTCCGAAGGAATGGTACCAGTTCCTCCGTGTACCTCTGGTAGAATTCAGCTGTGAATCCATCAGGTCCTGGACTCTTTTTGGTTGGTAAGCTATTGATTATTGCCACAATTTCAGAGCCTGTTTTTGGTCTATTCAGAGATTCAACTTCTTCCTAGTTTAGTCTTGGGAGGGTGTATTTGTCGAGAAATTTATCCATTTCTTCTAGATTTTCTAGTTATTTGTGTAGACGTGTTTGTAGTATTCTCCAATGGTAGATTGTATTTCTATGGGATCGGTGGTCATATCCTCTTTATCATTTTTTATTGTGTCTATTTGATTCTTCTCTCTTTTCTTCTTTATTAGTCTTGCTAGCAGTCTATCAATTTTGTTGATCTTTTCAAAAAACCAGCTCCTGGATTCATTAATTTTTTGAAGGGATTTTGTGTCTCTATTTCCTTCAGTTCTGCCCTGATTTTAGTTATTTCTTGCCTTCTGCTAGCTTTTGAATATGTTTGCTCCTGCTTTTCTAATTCTTTTAATTGTGATGTTAGGGTGTCAATTTTGGATCTTTCCTGTTTTCTCTTGTGGGCATTTAGTGCTATAAATTTCCCTCTACACACTGCTTTGAATGTGTCCCAGAGATTCTGGTATGTTGTGTCTTTGTTCGTGTTGGTTTCAAAGAACATCTTTATTTCTGCCTTCATTTCATTATGTACCCAGTAGTCATTCAGGAGCAGGTTGTTCAGTTTCCATGTAGTTGAGCAGTTTTGAGTGAGTTTCTTAATCCTGAGTTCTAGTTTGATTGCACTGTGGTCTGAGACACAGTTTGTTATAATTTCTGTTCTTTTACATTTGCTGAGGAGAGCTTTACTTCCAACTATGTAGTCAATTTTGGAATAGGTGTGGTGTTGTGGTGAAAAAAATGTATATTCTGTTGATTTGGGGTGGAGAGTTCTGTAGATGTCTATTAGGTCCGCTTGGTGCACAGCTGAGTTCAATTCCTGGGTATCCTTGTTAACTTTTTGTCTCATTGATCTGTCTAATGTTGTCAGTGGGGTGTTAAAATCTCCCATTATTATTGTGTGGGAGTCTAAGTCTCTTTGTAAGTCACTCAGGACTTGCTTTATGAATCTAGGTGCTCCTGTATTGGGTGCATATATATTTATGATAGTTAGCTCTTCTTGTTGAATTAATCCCTTTACCATTATGTAATGGCCTTCTTTGTCTCTTTTGATCTTTGTTGGTTTAAAGTCTATTTTATCAGAGACTAAGATTGCAACCCCTGCCTTTTTTTGTTTTCCATTTGCTTGGTAGATCTTCCTCCATCCTTTTATTTTGAGTCTATGTGTTTCTCTGCACGTGAGATGGGTTTCCTGAATACAGCACACTGATGGGTCTCGACTCCTTATCCAATTTGCCAGTCTTTGTCTTTTAATTGGAGCATTGAGCCCATTTACATTTAAGGTTAATATTGTTATGTGTGAATTTGATCCTGTCATTATGATGTTAGTTGGTTATTTTGCTCGTTAGTTGATGCATTTTCTTCCTAGCCTTGATGGTCTTTACAATTTGACATGTTTTTGCAATGGCTGGTACTGGTTGTTCTTTCCATGTTTAGTGCTTCCTTCAGGAGCTCTTGTAGGGCAGGCCTGGTGGTGACAAAATCTCTCAGCATTTGCTTGTCTGTAAAGTATTTTATTTCTCCTTCACTTATGAAGCTTAGTTTAGCTGGATATGAAATTCTGGTTTGAAAATTCTTTTCTTTAAGAGTGTTGAATATTGGCCCCCACTCTCTTCTGGCTTGTAGAGTTTCTGCCGAAAGATCAGCTGTTAGTCTGATCGGCTTCCCTTTGTGGGTAACCCGACCTTTCTCTCTGGCTGCCCTTAACATTTTTTCCTTCATTTCAACTTTGGTGAATCTGACAATTATGTGTCTTGGAGTTGCTCTTCTTGAGGAGTATCTTTGTGTCGTTGTCTGTATTTCCTGAATCTGAATGTTGGCCTGCCTTGCTAGATTGGGGAAGTTCTTTTGGATAATATCTTGCAGAGTGTTTTCCAACTTGGTTCCATTCTCCCCGTCACTTTCAGGTACATCAATGAGACGTAGGTTTGGTCTTTTCACATTGTCCCATATTTCTTGGAGGCTTTGTTTGTTTCTTTTTATTCTTTTTTCTCTAAACTTCCCTTCTGACTTCATTTCATTCATTTCATCTTCCATCACTGACACCCTTTCTTCCAGTTGATCGCAACGGCTACTGAGGCTTCTGCATTCTTCACGTAGTTCTCGAAACTTGGCTTTCAGCTCCATCAGCTCCTTCAAGCACTTCTCTGCATTGGTTATTTTAGTAATACATTCGTCTGATTTTTTTTCAAAGTTTTTAACTTCTTTGCCATTGGATTGAATTTCCTCCTGTAGCTCAGAGTAGTTTGATCGTCTGAAGCCTTCTTCTCTCAACTCATCAATGTCATTCTCCATCCAGCTTTGTTCTGTTGCTGGTGAGGAACTGCGTTCCTTTGGAGGAGGAGAGGTGCTCTGCTTTTTAGAGTATCCAGTTTTTCTGCTCTGTTTTCTCCCCATCTTTGTAGTTTTTTCTACTTTTGGTCTTTGATGATGGTGATGTACAGATGGGTTTTTGGTATAGGTGTCTTTTCTGTCTGTTAGTTTTTCTTCTAACAGACAGGACCCTCACCTGCAGGTCTGTTGGAGTTTGCTAGAGGTCCACTCCAGACCCTGTTTGGCTGGGTGTCAGCAGCAGTGGCTGCAGAACAGCAGAGTTTCATGAACTGCAAATTCAGCTGTCTGATTGTTCCTCTGGAAGTTTTGTCTCAGAGGAGTACCCGGCCGAGTGAGATGTCAGTCTGTCCCTACTGGGGGGTGCCTCCCAGTTAGGCTGCTCAGGGGTCAGGGACCCACTTTAGGAGGCAGTCTGCCCGTTCTCAGTTCTCCAGCTGCGTGCTGGGAGAACCACTACTCTCTTCAAAGCTGTCAGACAGAGACATTTAAGTCTGCAGAGGTTACTGCTGACTTTTTGTTTGCCTGTGCCCTGCCCCCAGAGGTGGAGCCTACAGAGGCAGGCAGGCCTCCTTGAGCTGTGGTGGGTTCCACCCAGTTCAAGCTTCTTGGCTGCTTTGTTTACCTAAGCAAGCCTGGGCAATGGTGGGCGCCCCTCCCCCAGCCTCGCTGCCGCCTTGCAGTTTGATCTCAGACTGCTGTGCTAGCAATCATCAAGACTCTGTGGGCATAGGACCCTCCAAGCCAGGTGCAGGACACAATCTCCTGGTGTTTCGTTTTCCAAGCCTATTGGAAAAGCGCAGTATTAGAGTGGGAGTGACCCAATTTTCCAGGTGCTGTCTGTCACCCCTTTCTTTGACTAGGAAAGGGAACTCCCTGACCCATTGCACTTCCCGAGTGAGGCAATGCCTCGCCCTGCTTCGGCTCATGCACGGCGCCGCACCGACTGTCCTGCACCCACTGTTTGGCACTGCCTAGTGAGATGAACCTGGTACCTCAGATGGAAATGCAGAAATCACCCATCTTCTGCATCGCTCATGCTGGGAGCTGTAGACCAGAGCTGTTCCTATTTGGCCATCTTGGCTCCACCACCCTCTTTTTTAAAAGTTTTATTTTTCTACCAATGCCACATTCCCTCTTGCTAGTAAATACAATGACTATATAACCTTAAGTATTTTACAGTTTGCCACCAATTATTAATGTCACTAAAAATTTATTTATATTAATTAGAAGGTGCCACATCAACTATTGCTATAGTTAAATTAATTCTGATGGTATAAGTAAATAATCATTTTTATGTGATTGTACTTGGTAAGGACATTTCTGAATTCTCACTGCATAAATTCTTTATATTTTGATTAGTCTTAAAGTCAATCAGACACAACAGACACAACAGGGAAGATTGTGGAACTGTCCTTTCTAGGAAGTAATGCTGCATAGGTTTTTTTAAAAAAAACTTGGGGTACATAGTAGGTATCTATATTTATGGGGTATATGAGATTTTGATACGGGCATATAATGCTTAATAATCACATCAGGGTAAGTGGGTTATGCATCACCTCAAGCATTTACAAACAGTCCAATTGTATTCTTTTAGTTATTTTGAAACATACAATAAATTGTTAACTGTAGTTGCCTTGTTGTGCTGTAAAATACTAGATCTTATTTTATCTGACTATATGTTTGTATACACTGACTATCCCCATTCCTGTCTGCACTGCCTGTCCCACTCCCCTGTGTAAACATCATTTTACTATTTCCATAAGTTCAATTGTTTTAATTTTTTTTTTAACTTCCACGAATAAGTGAGAACATGTGAAGTTAGTCTTCCTGTGCCTGGCTTATTTCACTTAACATAATGACCTCCAGTTCCATTCATGTATATGTACCACTTTTTTTTATCTATTAGTCTGTTCATGCACACTCAGATTGCTTGCAAATCTTGACTATTGTAAGTAGTGCTGCAGTAAACGTGGGGGTACAGATATCTCTTCAATATAATGATTTCCTTTCTTTTGGGCCCATACCTTATAGTATGATTGCTGGATTATATGATAGTTCTATTTTTATTTTTTGGGAGAACTTTCAAACTATTCTCCATAGTGATTGTACTAATTTACATTCCCACCAACAGTATACTAGGGTTTCTTTTTCTCTGCACACGTGCCAGCATATGTTATGGCCTATTTTTGTATAAAAGCCATTTAAACGGTGAGACGATATCACATTATAATTTTGATTTTCATTTCTCTGATGATCAGTGATATAAAGCGCATTTTCATATACTGGTTTGCCATTTGTATATCTTCTTTTGAGAAATGTCTATTCAGATTATATTACTCGGGGTTCCCTAGAGGGGCAGAACTAATAGGATATCTATATGGTAGTTTATTAAGTATTAACTTACATGATCACAAGGTCCCACTGTGGGCTGTCTGCAAGCTTGAGGAGCAAGGAGAGCCAGTCCAAGTCTCAAAACTGAAGAATTTAAATGTCCGATGTTGGAGGGCAGGAAGCACCCAGCATGGCAGAAAGATGAAGGTGGGAGGCTAGGCCCGTCTCGCCTTTTCACGTTTTTCTGCCTGCTTTATATTCGCTGGCAGCTGATTAGATTGTGCCCACCAGTTAAGGGTGGGTCTGCCTTCCCCAGCCAACTGACTCAAATGTTAATCTCCTTTGACAACACCCTCACAGACACACCCAGGATTAATATTTTGCATCCTTCAATTCAATCAGGTTGACACTCAGTATTGGCCATCACACAGATCTTTTGCCCGTTTGAAAATCAGATTATTTATATATTTTTTCCTATAGAGTTGTTTATATAGTCTGGTTATTAATCCCTTCTCAGATGCATAGTTTGCAAATATTTTCTCCCATTCCTTGGATTGTCTCTTCACTTTCTTGATTGTTTCCTTTGCTATGAAGAAGCTTTTTAACTTGATGTGATCTCATTTGTCCATTTTTTTCATTGGCTGCCTGTGCTTGTGTGGTATCACTCAAGAAATCTTTGCCCAGTCCAACGTCCTGAAGAGTTTCCTCAATGTTTTCTTTTAGTAGTTCATAGTTTCAAGTCTTAGATTTAAGTTTTTAATCCATTTTGATTTGATTTTTGTATATGGCAAGAGATAGGTATCTAGTTTTAATTGTCTGCATGAGGATATCCAGTTTTCCCAGCTGTGGGTCTATCATAGACGGCTTTTATTATGTTGAGGTGTGTTCCTTCAATAGCCAGTTTTTTAGGGTTTTAAAAATCAAGAAGAGATGTTAAATTTTTTCAAATGCTTTTAAACATCAATTGAAATGATCATATGGTTTTTGTGCTTCACTCTGTCGATATGACGTATCACGTTGATTGATTTGCATATGTTGAACCATCCTTGCATCCCTGGGATAAATCCCACTGCATAGGTTTTGATTTTTATTTCCACATAGTACATAAAAATGTTTAATCTTAATAAATACCTAACCGGCCAGGTGCGGTGGCTCACGCTTGTAATCCCAGCACTTTGGGAGGCCGAGGCGGGCAGATCACGAGGTCAGGAGATCAAGACCACGGTGAAACCCCGTCTCTACTAAAAATTAGCTGAGCGTGGTGGCGGGTGCCTGTAGTCCCAGCTACTTGGAGAGGCTGAGGCAGGAGAATGGCGTGAACCCGGGAGGTGGAGCTTGCAGTGAGCCGAGATTGCGCCACTGCAGTCCAGCCTGGGCGACAGAGCGAGACTCCGTCTCAAAAAAAATAAATAAATAAATAAATAAATAAATAAATAAATAAATAAATATCTAACCATGTCCATGTCATCATATTCTATAGAAAACACCCCCATAACACTGTCTCTACCTTTAAAATGGCTGAAGATAAGCACACATTCAAATTGAACAGTTACTCAAAGCATGCTTGAATAAATGAAGATTATATTTGTACACTGATCGACTGGAACAGATGTCTTTCTTTTCTCCATTGCTACTTCCACCCTCCTTCTTCAAAATTCTCAGCTCCTTTTAAGTTCCAGTGAATATAGCACAGTAGTTAAATGCATAGATTCTGGAGCTAGACTACCCAGGTTCCAATCTCAGCTCTGCCATTTGCTACCTGTGTGACCAGGGGAGAGTTTCTTAGCCTCTCTCTGTTCCTTAGTTTCTTTATCTCAATTGCCAAGCTTATATCTCCACATTTGACTACTCCTCAGACCTGTAGATTTGTACCTAATTGGTATCTCAACTTGGTAGCCTAACAGTTCTCTTAACATCACCCAATAGAGCCTGTCTTGTTCCTGTCACATAAATGGCAACATCACCCTCCTTTTGCTCAAATCAAAAATGTAGGAGTTGTCTTTGATTCTTCTTTCTCTCACTCCCTCACTCAATCCATCAGTGAATCTTATCCCTTTTACCTCTAAAACAAATCTCAAATCTGCCCACTACCACCAGCACTGCCCTATCTAAGCCACGTCCTCTAATGTCTGGGCTCCTGCAATGGTTGCTTTACTGGTCTCTGTTCTTTCACTCTTGTCTAAAATCCAGTATCCCTGCAGCCAGAATGATTTTTTGTAAAGCATTAATTTTATTAGTCATTCTCTTACTCCACATCCCCCAATGACATCTCATCACATTTAGAATAAAAGCAAAACTCCTTAATCTGGCCTTCAAAGTCCTACAAAATTGGGTGCTGCAGTGGGTTGAATAGTGTCTTACCCAAATTCATGTCCTCAGAAGGTGAGAATACAATTTTACAGGTGTAATTAAGATGAAGCCATATTGGATTAGATGCACCTAAATCAAATGAGTGGTGTCCTTATAAGGAGAGGAGAGAACACACAGAGACAGAGGAAGTTCAGCAAAGGCCATGTGAAGGGGAAGGCAATTATTTGAGCGATGAAACTATAAGGTAGGGAACACCAAAGATTGCCAAGAGTCACCAGAAGCTAGGAAAAGACAAAGATTCTCCCCTAGAGCTTAGAGCATTTGGAGGGAGTGGAACCTGCTGACACCTTGATTTCAGACTTCTAGTCTCCAGAACTGTGAGAGAATATACTTACATTGTTTTAAGCCACCAAGTCTATGGTATTTTGTTACAACAGCTTTAAGAAACAAACACAGGTGCATTTATAACACTCCAGCTTCAACTCTATTCTGCCCTCCCCTTGCTCTCTACCCTCCAGTCACACTGTTCTCCCTCTGTCCCTGGTGTTGGAACACCAATCTTGTTCTCATCTTGGGACTTTTGTACTAGCTGTTCCCTCTATTTGGCAAACTCATTTCTGGATCTTTTCATGGATCCTTCCTGTTATTCACATCTAGCCTAAAGTCACTCGTTCAGAGAGACTTTTCTCAAACACCATTCAAAAGTAGCCTCCCAAACACTGTCTTTCACATCGCCCTATTTCAGTTGTCTGCTTTGCACTAACTACAATTTGGCATTTCTTATTCATTTACATATTTATGGAGTCTGTTGCTGTTCCCTCAATATACACATGCACACACACCACATACTTGTGCATTCACTACACCTACACTGTCCAAAAGGGTAGCCACTAGCCACATATGGTGATTTAAATAGAAATTTAAATTAATTAAAATTAAATAAACATTTAAACTACAGTTTCCAAGCTGCAATAGTCACAATTTCAAGTGCTCATAGCTGCTTGTGGCTAGTGACTACCATAATGAACAGCATAGATGTAGAACATTTTCATGCATTGCATTAAATCCTACTATTCATTGCTGCTCTAGAATATAAGCTCCAGAGAAAGAGGAATTTTATATCCTCAGTCTGAATTTGTTTGATACATAATAGATGCCAAATAAATATTTCTTGAATCAAAAATGAACGAGCTTTCAAGAAAAAAATTGAGCATTAATGTGAATAAACTTTGTAAAAGCAATGACCATTTCTGCTGCTGAAAAGAAATATGGCTTTCGGGGAAACTGACTTCTGTTCATCTGGGCAGAGTTTCTGGAACCACGTTTGTCATTGATTATTCTTTTTGTTTGTTTATTCAATAAACATTCAAAAATGGATCTGGTTGTAAAGAGGATTTCAACAAATTCTCTCATCTTGAGTGATAGCTTTTTTGGCTTATAAGTAAAAAGTTTTAGCAAGGATCTTCTGAGAAGTGGGAGGAGGGCAGGTAGGGGTGTGGGTTGAATATTATCTTCTGTGCAGTATAGCATTTTCTCTAGATGTCTAAAGAGACAGTGTTATCAATCTCACATCTTTAGTAATCATTTCTCTGTGCTTTGATTAATGTGGGTGTAAAATGTGTCTGATGTAGCAAGCATGTGTCTGAAACATTCTGAGACAAGAAGAGTAAAAAGTATTTTAATTTAAAAAACGAACTTTAAATATGCTAAAAGGCATAAGATTATTTAATGTAACAGATAAAATGCTATATTACTGCATTAGAATAAAAATCATGGAAATATGTCTTTGTCAGACTTGCAGAGCAAATAGAGCCGTATGTTTAAAAACCATTAAATGTTGGCCGTAAGTACCCTGCTCTTCTTTCAAATCATCACAATGAGGTTAAGATTAAAACTTGTGAGTTTCTGATACTGTGCCTAGTATATGAAAAAAAAGTCAATCTTGGTTTCTCTTCTTTATCTCATTCCTCTATTTTAATACTCTGATATATGTCAATGTTCTTACAAGGAAGTTCATTGATTGGTTAATGAAGAATTATTGTTGATTAGTGAGAATTATTGTCTTAGGAGAACCTTTGATTGAAAAGCTAGGGACTCACAAGTCATCTGAAGACCAATTCCAAGTGGTTAAACTTGAATAATATTTAGTAAAACTTACCCATATCCTATACAATATTGACTGACCACAGAGGGGGATTAAGGCATTGTCGAGCTGCAGTAATCATAACTTGGTCTGAAACCCTGTATAGATTCTCCATGTGCTATTACATAATTAAAGTATAACATTTCCACATAATAAACTTTATGGCTTTAGAAGCATTGCTAATGTTTTTACATACAATTAAAATGGAGGAAAATATAAGGAACTAGGTAGAATAAGACCTGTTTGCTATAAAACTGAATAAAGGGTGAGTTTGTGTGTGTGTGCCTGTGTGTGTGTGTGTGTGTGAAAGAATGCACATGAGAGAGACATAGAGGCAGGCAGAGACAAAGAGAAGCAGAGAGAGAGAAGGAGAGGAGAGAGGAATAAAAAATTAGAAATGAGGGGAGTATGCCTGATTTCAGAAATCAAAAAAATAGAATATTGAAAGTGTTCAGAAAGCTTGATTCAGACTCTAGCTGATTTTCTCTAACTATTCAACATGGAGAGATATCTCAGCATTTCTGTGCTGTGTTCAGTGGTCAGAGGCCCATGGCTGATGATGAAGATGCTCTGGTAGAAATGAGTTATCTCATTCCCACTGGGGTTCTGGTAAGAGGCAAAAAAGGAGCAATAATTCTTAGATGAACAGTGCCTTGGTTAAAGTGACCCAATTTCAGATCCACCAATGTAGAAAAGAGACAAGTCCTTTAGCCATGGACAAAACAAGGAGGAAATAAGAGTCTCTTATTTGGGGGTTCCCTGCACAGTCCACCTTTTCCAGAAAGTAACTGTCTCATCAGTATTTCTCCAGAGAAGTGACCACAGTTTCCCTCGTTTTGTGTATTTTTTTTTCTGACATGAATGAGAGAAGATATATAGTGAGGAGAGCAGAGCCAGGGAGGAAGGGATGGGAAAAAGAAGGAAAGGACAAAATATGGCAGTAAAACCCATTTGTGAATATTCCAGATAGGGTTGGAAATCAAGATCCCCCATGACCCTGTTTATATAAAGAAATCTGGTTTACATAATGAAGCATAACTTATAAAATGTGCTCTCCATAAAAAATCAAATGTCAGCCCCTCCTGTGTGTAGTTTAAAGAACTCCCTTCCTTTCTCCTTTGAAAAATTGAAGTGGGTGTGGATAAAAAAGGACTGGTTTTTGGCAAGGGATGAGATTTGGGGTAGAAGTATATAGAAAGGGAGAAAATTGAGAAGATAAATGCTTCTACTGGGGGTGTTTTCCAGGAGTTTCCTTAGATGTGTGAGGCAGTTGCAGAATTGAGTTTGAGCCTTGAGTTGGCCCCATGCTCCTCTCCTAAATTTGAAAATTGATTGAGTTCTATTGAGCAGAGATTGCAGACCATGGAGCCCACTTTATCTCCACTTCACTTCCTCCTACTTACTGCTCTTCCCTTCCTTCCCAACTCCATTCAGCAGGTGTGCAGAGAGGGAAGTTGCTGTGGCAGCTCTCATCTTGATTCTTTCTGTCTTTGACTCCAGCTTCTTATCCCAGGGAATGCTGAGGATCCTACAGGACTCCTAACCTTATTCTATCTCTGCTAGGCCCTCACTGTGCCTAGAAATTGAAGGAAGGAAAAGAACTAATGGCATTATTTTCCTAATTCTGTTTTAAATTAACCCTGAATCAGAAGGTTAGGAAAACAGTGAATAAATGAAGTTTGGGCAAATAAACAGCTGTTCTGTTTTTGAGAAAATTTTGCATGACAATCTTCAAATTGGATAAGTAGGATTAGCACTTTATATTGCATTAAGCCATCTGTCATTTTAGGTTCAGTAAATCAAATAGCAGATCTAAAATCTCTAAGTGATATGTTATTCCACAAATGGTAAGAGCAATATCTGTAACTTAAGTGTTGCGGAAATTAGAAATATGGGGTCAGAAGAGCCAACATGCTGATGATCTAGCTGCTGTACCCTAAAGTGTAGTTATAATGCCACTACAAAATCAATATCCCTTAAATTTCTTTTTATCACATCAGCTCCCTACTCTACATATTTCACCCTCTCTGTATTTACAATGTTTTTTTGTCTTCCTACACATTTTCTTCTAAACTGACATTCCTCCAAATTTTTAATTGGTCTTGTACAGTCTACCTCTAGTTTCCCACCTTCCATCTATAAGCTCTGTTCCCGTAAAAGCATATGCCTGTAAGGACACTGTGATCAGCTTTTTATGCTTCTTGCCTTGTTTGCATTAGATCTCTTTCCTCTGGAGTGTGCTTCTTTCTATCCAACTTCACCTGCTCCACAATAGCTCAACATCTTGGCTCAAATCCTCTAACTTCAACGCAGCCATGTCTGAATGTAGCTTAATTGATATTTCTCTCCTCCAACCTTCTGTAGCTCTGAAAAGACTACATAGCCTAGCTTTTAGTTATATACACTTGACCATTCTTAAATGACATGTGAAAGAGCCTTACAATCTAAAAAGCATAACAGTTTCTGGCATGTAGTGTCACCCAATAAATTTTCATTCATTCATTTGTTCTTTATTGTTATTGCATATGGTTTGCTTTCTTCCCAAGAAGGGTGGCAGCTAATTGAAGAAAGTGACCATTTTGTTTCCTCTCCTGTGTGTCCCCATCAGGGGCTGGCCCCCTGGAGAGCACTCAGTAGATAATCAATAAGTACTTACTGACTGAATGATTGATTGACTAATGCACTTTGCTTTTGGATTCCAAGTGCAGAAGCCCTTTAAGATGGCCTGGTTTTCTTCCAAATGATTTGAAATTGACCTCTACTACACAATGGAAAGTTCACTGATCTTTTGCAGATG
This sequence comes from Hylobates moloch, assembly GCF_009828535.3. Taxonomy (NCBI): domain Eukaryota; kingdom Metazoa; phylum Chordata; class Mammalia; order Primates; family Hylobatidae; genus Hylobates; species Hylobates moloch. The sequence continues at coordinate 39,018,866 of NW_026652291.1, forward strand.
AGAAAGTTGAAATAAAAAGAGGATTAAAATACTCTCAAACTCAAGCAGAAGATTAGAGATAGCTACAGCCTAGAATTAGAAGCCAAGCACATCCTGATGCCAGTCCATTGAATTCAGAGTCATTGAACCGTGCTTTGTTTTCTGAGGTAGGTAGCTTTTGTCCACCTGTTAATCTTTAATCTGTAAGTTATTATATAACACATTGCTATGTGAATCTACCTCTTTTCCTTGTTTGTTTCATGTTTTTTTTTTAGTGACTCTTAATAGATAAAAAATGTATCTAATTATCCTTCATGATGTTGCTTTTAGTTTCTTAGTTGGCCTTTAAGGTCAGGAACTATGCCTTAAGTGCCCTCACACTTTTGGCGTATAGCACAGTGCCTGGCAAATAATAGATGTTTAATAAATACCTGTTGAGCAAATGAATGTTATCAGATGAAGTCATCTTTTTAGAGTACTGAACAATTAACATGCCTAAATCCTCTTTAAAGTATTAAAGAGAGTCAAACATCTAAACTGTCTTATTTAATTCATAGCAACCTATTCTTAATGCTGAATCATAATTCCCTTGCTTAGTTATTGTCCTTTAGGGGTAGAATAAGAAACTGAACCCTTACAGCATCATTCTTGATTTGATTCCTAACTATAGGCTGAAGTAGGCTTTAATTTCCACAGGTAAGAGTATAACATTTACGTATTTAAGGAAAGAAAGTACCTTCTCCCAACTGAAATAAGAGGTAATTTAAGGAGACAGAATTATTGGTCCCAAGTTAGCAAAAAGGCATTTTAAACCTGACTCATCTGTGCCTTATGGATTTCGTAACTGATGATTAGCTTCTCTTAATCAGTTGAACATCCATTTAAGGGACAAATTGATTAGCTCCTTGCATAATTAAAAGAACATTAAGTGCCATCACTTTGAGTTTAAAAAATTGTTTTGATTAACAGCAAATATGCACAGTTTAACATGAAGATATTAAATGGTGTTATCTCAAATTATTATTAATTTGTTATTTTTCAAAATGTTAAGGAGCTGTTTGCAGCTAGCGCAGTGACCAATATTTGCAATTCCCCAAAAAATGCAATTTTCATTTTTTTCTGGCTGGCATTAAATTTAATATGCTTTTTCCACAAAGCATGAGAGCATAATACAACCTATAAATAATAACCAATGTTACATTGTAATCAAACAATCAAATTTACCAATTCTTTATTTAGTGAAACAGTAAATAGCGTGGTGCTGAGGTACAGAACAAGGAAAATAATTAAATATTAAATGTTTACAAATCTTTTCAAAAAGAATTGGTAAGAGTTAGAGGAGGATTAGCAAGAATGTTAAAATGGAGAAAATGGGCTGGGCGTGGTGGCTCATGCTTGTAATCCCAGCACTTTGGGAGGCCGAGGTGGGCGGATCACGAGGTCAGGAGATCGAAACCACGGTGAAACCCCGTCTCTACTAAAAATACAAAAAAATTAGCCAGGCGTGGTGGTGGGCGCCTGTAGTCCCAGCTACTCGGAGAGGCTGAGGCAGGAGAATGGCATGAACCCGGGAGGCGGAGCTTGCAGTGAGCCGAGATTGCGCCACTGCACTCCAGCCTGGGCGACAGAGCGAGACTCCGTCTCAAAAAAAAAATGGAGAAAATGGCTATTAAAGGCATCAGGATCCATACAGGACAAGATTCACAAGCCAGTACAACTTACAGAATTGAACAATGTGTAAAAATAAAACAGTAGAAGTGAACAAGACATTAGAGAAATGAAGGATGGAAAAGACTCTTCCTGCTGAATCCAGGTACAAGGAGACATTCAGGTGGGGGAAGAATGACTGGGAGATGGGTTTTCCGATCCACAGGGGGTCAGTAAAGTTGTTTAAAGATGTTCTATGTCAGTAGTCCATAGAAAATTGCATAAAATTACACAAACACGTAATTAAAGCTAAACGTTCAGAATGTTAGGCAGCACCATTCTGAGCCAGATGGCAGTTGATTCTGACTATACTTTGGGCACTGAGGACCTAATTAGTCTTTCAAAAAGGTGTGCAGGTGTCAGTCAATTCTGAAGTTAGTGCTGAGCAGAACAGATTAATGGATACACTGGAATATTTGAAATTGATGAGGCCTGAGGTAAGTTTCAAACACTTATTTGCAGAAGCTTAGGAGCTTAGAGAACATGTAAGACATTTGATTTAGGTCTGTTTCTGAAAGTCTACAAGTATGTGCTGTATGTTTATCTTTTTGTTTCTTCATCTCAAATCACCAATCCCAGTAAGGATTAGTTTTAAAGAGGACTGTTTTGTATGCTCTAATACTGAACTATTACTCTAAAATGATCATGTTTGTATTTAATTATTTATTTATTTATTTTTTGAGACAGAGTCTTGCTCTGTCGCCCAGGTTGGAATGCAGTGGTGCGATCTTGGCTCACTGCAACCTCCACCTCCTAGGTTCAAGCAATTCTCCTGCCTCAGCCTCCTGAGTAGCTGTGATTACAGGAGTGCACCGCCATGGCCAGCTGATGTTTGTATTTTTTAGTAGAGACAGGATTTCACCAGATTGGCCAGGGTGGTCCGGAACTCCTGACCTCAGGTGATCCACCCACCTCGGCCTCCCAAAGTGCTAGGATTACAGGCGTGAGCCACTATGCCCGGCTGATTATGTTATTTTAATATCATTACGTTCTACCCATTCATTAAGAGATGTTTGGGCTTGACAATGTAAACCTAACTTGAATGGTAGCAGAGACCACACAATTCCTGAGAAACAGTCAAATAACTTGAGTTCCACTAGACTACCTTCTCAAACATTAGTGTTCATAAGTTTTCCCTGGCTAACAAATTGAAAATACAGATTCCAATGATCATCCTCAGTGATTCTGGTTCAATAAGTTTGGGATGGGAACTGAGAATCTGTACTTTTAACAAATACTGATAGGCAATCCATAGACTATCCTTTGCAAATCACATACAAGCCAAGAGTTCCTTGAGGATAAGGACATTTATTGTTTATTATTGCTTCAGGATCTAATGTGATGATGTTTGTCAATACTTAATAACGATTTGTTGACTGAATAATAGGCAAACTTTACGTCTCATGATTATTTCTCACTCTGGCTTGTTCTCATTTAATATCAAAGTACTTTCAGGTTCTGCAATGTTTGCCTAGAATACTAGTCTTAAATTCTTCATCCTAAACAACAGAATCATATATTATAATTGGGATTCCTGTACATTTCATCCTTCAATATTTAAAAAATATTAATTGAGCTCACACCATATCCCAGAGACTCTTCTAAACACATAGGATATATCTGTGACAGAGACAAAGATCCCTCCTGCATGGAGCTTACATTCTAGAAGTCTGAGGTTTGAAATTGTTTTCTCAGAATGTAATTATATAAGTTCTTAACACTGAAGAGTTTCTTATAGAGTCTCAAATTAAGTAAAAAATTTATTTTGGCAACTTTCAAAGCTCACTGAGGAGAAGAGAGATTGGCTTAAAGCACCAGGGAATTTTATTTTTGCACATAAATATTTATATGTGTAAAGGGGTGTGTGGTTAATTATAAGCGATGGGAGGAGAATGACAGATGCTTAGATCCTCTGTCCCCATGGAGAGACAGACCTTGCCTGTTGGAGTGTAGTGGCACATTGTGTGGTCTGTGTACTGAATCACTGATCTAAATATTGCAGCAGCTGGAGTGCAAAGTATATCAGCAAATACTACAGGAGGAGGAGTGCATGTGTCCTGAATACAAAGTAAGAATAAAATAGGTTTGCATAGTCACATTGAGCAAGGCTGTGGCTGTGGATGGCCTTTTTTAAAAAAATATAAATTTTAGTTCAAAGGAGAACTAGAGAAGGGCAACTGGACAGTCCAGGAAACACAGACTGGACACGGACCGGTAAATGAGTAGAGGACTGGTGCTGCTTCCTGAATCCCCAATTTCTATTCCCTGCAGAGAGGGAGAGAGAAAGGAGAAAGGTGGGGATGGGGGGTGGGGGAGGAAGGGAGGGAAAGAGCGAGAGATAGAGAGAGAGAGAGAGAAAACTCTACTTATGTTGGGGAAAACCTACTCGGATATTTCATCTCTGTAACGAAAGCAGTAAACCAAACAGGTATAGACCCAACTTCAAGGCTCATGAGAAAAATGAAAAGGAAAAACTCCAGTTTTCTTTATCAACTTTAATTTTATTGCTTCTACTTCTGGTGTGATAAGAAGTTCAAAATTCTTTTCTCAATTTTTCTTTAATAAATAAATAATTTCTCTAAGGGCTTTCTAGTTTACACAGACCACTCCTTTCATCATTTACTATTTTTTTCCCTATTTTACATATTGGGAATGTGAGGCACAGAGTTCAAATGATGGTACACAAAGACCACTTTATTTTGTAAATAGCAGAACAGACTAAATCCAGGTTCTCTAATTACAAAATCATATTGCCCTTCTTACTTGTACTCCTGTTTTTGTTGTTGTTGCTGCTGTTGTTATTGTCTCTCCTCTCCCTTTATAATTTCCAAAGTCAGAAATGACAGAAAAGCTGGAGGAGTGAGGCTGGGGGTGGGAAGTGAAAAAATGTTTTAAAATGATGGGTAAAAATTTTGTACTTACAGATATGATGTTGAAAGGGAGTAGGAAAAAAAGAAAAGCAGTTTATGCAGAATTGTGAATTCAAACAATAAATGAACAGAGACATTTCATACTTGAAACAATGAAATAGCTAAAAACCTTAAACTCCTTTTCTCGGTAGTCTAGATTCCTAATCTACCACCTGTACTGAAGATGTCATATCATCTGGTGAACTTCCTTTAAAGATCATCTGACTAAAAAGTGTTTCCCAAGTTCCAGGTTATCACAAGAGCCACCTTCATCTTAACATGAAAAAGTCCTTCATGGTCATCAGAAATCATGACCCAGGGTCATTTAATGTGCTAATTCCTTGTAAGTCTGGGTCACAGCTCCCCATCCATGCTGATGCCAGTGGATTTTGTAATGTTCATGTGGAAGCAGCAGGGAACAGTTAGCTGGATTCCATTCTGCCTCATGCCTCATCAACCAGATGGTTGGCTGTATCAAAGCCAGTAATGCTGATGTCAGAGGCGAGAGAACACAGCTGGATTTTCAGGTTCAAGGGGAAAGAGAGAATCTATAATGCTTAAAGTTTGGGAGAAAATTGCCTTTGGACTGGTGAGTAGAGCCAGCTAGAACTGATGGAGAGTTTTTAATGTTAAGTCCTGCAGCAACATTTCTGTGTAATTGCTTTTTGAGCTGTGGTAGGATCTGAATCCTCTTTATCTCACACCTGCTAACAGGCCTACTGGTGCCAGTCAGCTAGCTATTGTGTACCAGATCTAGATGAGATTTTAGCACTGACATATTAGGCTCCCACTAACTCCTGGCTACTACTGTGTATCTTCTCTTATCCCTGAACTTCTGGTGACTAGCATGAAACCAAAAACTACGAGGATGGAAAATAGCTTAGAAAACCAGTTCCTAGAAACTTGATGAAGATTTTATTTTTTGGTTTATCACTATAATTTTGCACCTTGACTAAGATGTGAGAAAGGTAATACATAGCCTTGTTTTCTGGCTTGATCATGCTAGGGCTAGGAGGAAATCTAATTGTAGGCATATGGGACAGGGGAGGCTGGACAGAGCTATTTCCTTACTACTTCCTTACTAGGGCTCATACAATGTAGAAAACTTGAAAAAAGGGACTCAGGTCTTTATTCTCTCACAGTTGCTGCTAAGATGTTCATTGCCCAATTGTACTTGTCCCATTTGAATATGAATACTCCCTTACAAAATTTTGGCCATGGCTCCAAAGGCACTGGCACATGCTACTCATGTGTTACCACATCAGAAGTCTTATCACTTCTGGGCCACTGCATGGAAAAGGGGTTCAAGTCGTCAATCCACACCTGAAATAAACAACATTCCCCTCCCTTCCCCAAACCCTTTCACTCTGTAGGAATCTCTCTCTCTCTCTTGCCCTCTCTCTCTCCAGACTTCAGGCTGTTAATCCCTGTTTCCCAAGTACTAGCTTCTTCCCAAAGATCTAGAGTGAGGTTGGGGTAGTGGGAAGGGTGTTACCTTCAGGGTCTCTTCTGGAAAACAAAGAACCTACTACAATAATTCCCACAGATCAAGGGAGACTGATCACAGGGACATGATTATTCTTGGAAGGAAGGAAGGATGAGGAAATTTTCCCTTTTATTCTTTGTATTCTCCTACTGCAGCAAGAACAAGGTAAAATAAATATCTCAATGAATCATCCTGCCACAGAGAAGTAGGTGACTTGTAAGTTATTGAGGTTCAGTGAAGACTTGTGGGCTATGAACACACTTATCTATGATTAAATCGAATTTGGGAATGTAGGACCAGCGAATGATTGAGCAATGATTTGCAGATGAGTGCTTGATCCAGGAGGATTCAGACAATACTTCATTGGGGCAATAGATGTGACATTTGGTGTCAGGAGAATAACAAATCCAGGGAGCGAGGGCTGTTCAGACCTAAATGTGCAGGACCAATAAACAGTATTTCTGGTGCCAGGAGTGCCTGCATGTAAGTGTGCATAAAATGCTTAAGCAGTAATCCCTCTGTGATGCTGCAAAAAGGCAGTTTCTCTCACAGCTGCAGCAGCAAAAGGGGTGCCATGGATTTTAACCCCCAGGAATTAACCTATGTAAATGACTTCTGGGTAGCAGGAAAGGTTTTTTCCAAAAAGCACTCAGCCCAGAAGTAGCTCTTTTCTTGCCAACATTCTGGGTGATTTATACAACTGTTCTCACTGAATAGTGCAGAGAGAAGGGATTTTGCAGCAGAACGTGATTGTAGAACTGGAGGCAAGAGATGTCCCCTGAAGTTGTAATAATTGCACAGAGGCAGAGTGAAAAGATCAGCTGGACCAAGACAAAGACATTTATTTTAGCCATAACAGCATGCTGATGTGATGGAGTTAATAAATAATGCCTTGGCTACATGATTTGTATTACTATCTATTATTTGTAAATAATAACTAGTATGTGCTTATTGTATTTACAATATATTACAATAAGGTAAAGAAAAAATAACATGTATTAAATAGTTACAATTTTGCTATCTTCTATGATATATTTCAAAAATGTCTACAGATTTGTCCCCTCTCCATATCTATACCACTGATGGTAACTTCCTATACTAACTCTGGGCTAGGCAAGTATGACTTGTATTGGTAAATGAGAAAATAGCAAATGTAACACAGGTGGATTTTAAAAGTGCTTGAGTAGTGGAGTTGCTCTGTTGCTGCTCTTAGATGCCTGAATAGTCCTGTGAACAAGCCCAGGCTACTCTATGGGAGGATTGGGGCACAAGGTCTACTTACCTCCATCATTAGAGCCAACAATGAGTTAAACTCCAGAAGCAGGATGAATAGTTGGTCAATGATGGACTGTATACACTGGAGTAAGCTGCATTGAGACCAGAGGAAGAAACTCCCAGAGAAGCACAGCCCAAATTGTGACCTACCCAATTGTGAGCTAAATAAATGGTTCTTATTTTAAGCAAATAAGTTTTGGAATATTTTGTAATACAGGCTTGTTATGCAGCAATAGATAATTGATATAGTTCTTTACACACATATAGTTCATTTAATGTTCACAACAGCCCTATAAAATTGATATTATTATCACTTTCATTTTACAGATGAGGAAGCAGGGGCAAAGAGGGAATGAGTACATGAATCAGTCTCATACAGCTTGTAAGTGGTGGGACCAAGATTGAGACAGCCTGATTCCAGTGTACATGCACTTAACTAGTATGTGTGATTAAACATTAATTTAAGTATTAATTATTAAACAACAAAAAAGCAAAACACCTGTCCTTTAAAAATGGTTATTTTATTTTAAAAAATCGCTGTATTATGTATGATGGATTATTACGTAGGTATGATTGACATACAAAAAGGTATACATACCTAACGTATAAAACTTAATGAGTTTGAAGATAAGTATACACCTATGAGACCATTATCACAATCTATGCCATAAACATATCCACCACCTACAAATGTTTCCTCCTGGCTTCTTTATGTATTGTTATTATTATTATTTTGTGATAAGAACACTTAACATAAGATCTACCATCTCAGCAAATTTTAAAATATTAAATACAGTACTCTTAACTGTAGCCACTACACTGTATAGTACATCTCTAAGACTTAATCATCTCATATAACTGAAACTTTGTATCCTTTGACTAATACTTTACCATTTCCTCCTCACTCAAGTCCCTGGTAACCATAATTCTACTCTTTTTCTATGAGTTTGACAGTTTTCAATTTCTCATAACAAATGGCATCATGTAGTATTTGTCCTTCTGTGTCTGGCTTATTTCACTTGGCATAATGTCCTCCAGGTTCATTCGTGTTGTTGCAAATGGCAGGATTTCCTTCTTTTTTGAGGTTGAATAATCTTCTTGTGTGTGTGTGTGTGTGCGCGCGTGTGCACCTGTGTGTGTGTGTGTATACATATATTTCAATTAAACTTTTCACTTGTGTAAAAAATGTCTTATATTAAAAAGAACCCCTCAGGGAACTTCTGGTCATGATGGGATAACAAGAACCATATTCACTCACCTTCCTTAAGCAGCTATAAAACTGGACAAAGTAGATGAAACAGTAGGTTTCAAGCATTAGACAAGTGGTACAGGGCAGTGATCCCTGAGATGAAGAAAACAAATGAGATGACCCTACAATTCCAACAGTTCATTACCTAGAAGGAGTTTCTAGAATGCAGCACAGGGAAGGGAAACCCACACAGAGACAGACAGGCTGAGTTTAAAAAGCTGAGTTTGGAGTTTAGACAGACCAAGGTGGCTAGAATTTGCAGGGCAAAATATGAGAGAGGCAAGACCTGCACAGAGAAAGATCTTCTGGTATCTCCAAAGAGAACCCATGAGTCTTTGGATGATAAATTATCTGCTTATGTATATAAGAAAATTACCTAAAGTCATGTAAAGAACTCTGGAAAGGAGTAGGTAGATTGTATAGGCCTGGAAATAGTTGGTGTTCTCACTAGCCAGAGTAGTAAGACTTCCTAATATAAAGAGTCTAAAGTAGAATCCTTGGAGAGGTATAGCCTTAATCATGAAGCCAAATTAACCCTAGATTAAAAGTTGCTTAGAATCTACACTATCAAAACTTAAGAGCAAAATAATGATCAAAATGATTCCAAGTAACTTAAGTTCATCCCAGAACAAACTTAGCAATAGTTAAAGAAATATGACATATTTATACCCAACAACAAAAACCTCAGAATGTCCTACTGCAAGCTCTGCCTCCCGGGTTCACGCCATTCTCCTGCTTCAGTCTCTCCGAGTAGCTGGGACTACAGGCGCCCACCACCACGCCTGGCTAATTTTTTTGTATTTTTAGCAGAGATGGGGTTTCACCGTGGTCTCGATCTCCTGACCTCGTGATTCGCCCGCCTCGGACTCCCAAAGTGCTGGGATTACAAGCGTGAGCCACCACGCCCGGCCAATACAGTACCCTTAACTGTTGCCTAGGAACAAATAATAAGATGCTAGATATATAAAGCCAACCATATCAATATTCACACTAAATATAAGTGATCTAAAGAATCCAACCAAAAGGAAGAGATTGTCTTATTGAATTAAAAATCAAGTCCCAGCTATATGCTCTTTCTAAGAAAGCAACTTTAATGCTAAAGACAGATAAATTAAAAATAGATAAAGATATAATATGCATGCACCACTTTAAGCTGGGGTGATTATATTAATATCATATAAAATAAATTTCAGAACAAGGAATATTACTAGGGATAATGATAAATTGATCAATATATGAAAAGGACATAACAATTACAAATATGCATGTGCATAATAGCAGAGATTTAAAATACATGATACAAAAACTCATATAACTGAAGTGAGAAATAGAAATCCATAATTATAGTTGGAGACTTCAACATTCCTCTCTTAATAATTGATGGGAGATGTATGCAAAAAATCAGTAAGAGTATAGAAGAGTTTACAGATTACAAAATAATCTATGTGGAAAATCCTAAGGCCTCTCCAAAAAATGACTAAAACTTGTGAGTTCAGCAAAGTCACAGCATACAAGGTCAATAGGAATTGTGTAAACAGTTGGAAAACGAAATCTATTTATATATACCATCATCATTTTAGCAGATTCTGTGCTTTGGAATTTGCCTATAGCTTTAGGCAATTTTAATTTTTTTGTAACCCCCAAATGTATACTCCTGGCACTCTCACACTCACTTGTGGACATGCACAGAGTAGTGAAAAATTTAAGTCACCTGATGCTCATATTCCCTGCTGATGTTGAACAAGATGATGCTCTGTCTTCTTATTTCATCTCTCATACTGTAAACAAGTGCCCTTTTTGTGCTCTATTTAATGCCACTTTTTGCATAATTTTGGTTTTCTTGGGTGGTTTTGCTGTTCAAAATGTCCCCCAATCATATTGCTGAAGTGCTGTCTAGTATTCTTAAGTGCAGGAAGGCTGCGATATGCCTTACAAAGAAAATATGTGTGTCAAATAAGCTTTGTTCAGGCATGAGTTACAGTGTTGTTGGCTATGAGTTCAATGTTAATGAGTCAACAATATATAAGAAATAACATGTCTTTAAGCATAAATATGCATAAAACAAGATTATGTACTGGTCTGTTGATAAAAACATTACCAGAGGCTTGCAGGAACCTTATCTTTCTTTTCCCTAGGAACAATGGTTTAGTATTTGCTAATTCAGTGTTTGCGGAGACTTTATAGAACATAACTACTGTGCATAATAATAATTTAGTGTACTTAACAATGAACATTTAGAAATTTCAATGAAATCAACACCATTTGTAATAGTATTAAAAACTGTGTAATATTTAGGAATACATTTAGTAAAATATGTACTAGTCCTGTACTCTTAAAACTACAAAACATTGTTGTGAGAAATTAAAGAAAGTCTAAACAGATGGAGAGATATACCATGCTCATGAATTGGATGACTCAATACTGTTAAGATGTCAAAATCTTAGCAGGCTTTCCTTGGTAGAAATTGAAAAATTCATTCTAAAATTTATAAAGAAACAAAAAAAAAATCTAGTATAGACAAATTTTGAAAATAAAGAACAAAGTTGGAGGAATTATAGTGTCTTAAAATCAGATACATGGTGCTTTGATTTTGGCATAACGATAGAAATATAGATAAACAATAAGACAGAGGGTCTTTGCATGTTCTCATAAGTGGAAGCTAAACAATGGGTACTCATGGACATAAAGATGGCAACAATAGACACTGGGGACTACTAGAGGAGGGAGGGAGGAAGGGGGACAAAAGTTGAAAAGCTAACTATTGGTTACTGTGCTCAGTACCTGGGTGATGGGATCAATTGTACCCCAAACCTGAGCATCACACAATATACCCAGGTAACAAACCTTCATCTGTGCCCCTGAATCTAAAATGAAAGTTGAAATTATTAAAAAAAAAAAAAAGAATAGAGGGTCTAAAATTAGACCTCGCCAGATATAGTCAGCTGATTCTTGACAAAGGTACCAAGGTGATTCAGTTAGAAAATATAATCTTTTCAACAGATGTGCTAGAAAAATTGGACATCTATTAATATATGCAAAAGAAACTTTTGCAGGTACAATTTGGGAGAGAGTTACTATAGGAATGGATAATTGGAAACAAGATTCAGAGTTTCTGGAGTCTTGTAGGATGAAGCCTGGAAGAGGCCTCTTCCTGGTATATTTCAACTCTGCAGTGCGTTTTTTTGTACCTCAAGTCTGAGATGACTTATGTTTCTGAAGACTGGTGTTATTAAGTACATAGGGTATTACTCATTAGTTTCAGTTGAAGAGCTACCTCTCCTCTGGTACTTAAGCAGCTAATCTCACCCACACATGTCTAAGGTACTCATAATAGAGAATATATTTGGAAAATGCTTAACCTTTGACTAGAGATCTAAGTATAGAAAAAGGAGATATGTTGAAGGCATAAGAGAGAGATCCACTTCATATTTCACGGATGTAATTCTGAGTTTAGCAAACCCAACTTGTTTAATGGTTTTATTACTAGATTAGCCATAAACTTGAATACTTTGCCTACATTTTCCTTGTTGACTTTTTCCATTCCTTAGATGTAATTTTTCGGTATGTTTATATTGTAGTAACATATATATAACATAAAATTTATCATTTTAAAGTGTGCAATTCAGTCACTTTAGTCATATGTCACTTAATAACAGGGATACATTCTAAGAACTGCATTATTACGCTATTTTATCATTGTGCAAATGTCATAGGGTGCACTTACAAAAATCTAGATGGTATAGCCTACTACATACCTAGGCTACGTGGTATAGCCTATTGCTTCCAGGCTACAAACTTGTACAGCATGTTACCGTACTGTAGGCAATTGTAACACAATGGTATTTGCATAGCTAAACCTTTCTAAACATAGAAAAAGTATTGTATTGCACTGCAAAGTTACCACAGCTATGACATCACTAGGTGATAGGAATTTTTCCACTCCATTATCATCTTATGAGAGTACCATTGTATATGTGGTTTCTCATTGACTAAAACATGATTATGTGGCACATGACTGTAATTACATTCACAATGTTGTGTAATCATTACTACTATTTCCAAAACTTCTTCATTACTCCAAACAGAAACTTCATAACCATTAAGCAGTAACTCCCCATTCTCCCTCTCCCTAGCCCCTGGTAAACTCCAGTTTACTTTTTCTGTCTATGAATTTGCCTATTCTAGATATTTCATATAAGTGGAATCATATATTCATCCTTTTGTATTTAGCTCATTTAACTTAGCATAATATCATCAAGGTCCATCCATTTTGTAGCATATGTCATAATTTCATTCCTTTTTATGACTGAATAATATTCTATTGTATGTATATAACAAGTCTTGCTTATCTATCCATCTGTCGAGGGACATGTGAGTTGTTTCCACTTTTTGACTATTGTGAATAATGCTGCAATGAACATTGGTGTACAAGTATCTGTTTGAGTCCCTATTTTCGGTTACTTTGGGTATATACCTAGGAGTGGAATCGCTGGATCGTAAGGTAACAGGGTGATTTTTTAAAAGCATAAATAATGAGTAACAATTGCAGAAGAATTAAACTATAAAGATAAGCTCAAAGAAAGAAACAAAATCTGCCTGTTAGCAATAAATCATTTTTCCTGTTTTTTTCTGTGCTTCTTACATTGTATAGCATAATATTTAAATGTAAAGTTGGGCATAAATGGTACCTGAAAGTAGTTTTTGTGATCACCTTCTCTTTATAGTTTATACTGCTAGCTACATGCTCAAAAGTGAGAAGATTGCCTTTCTAAGCAGGAAAAGAGTAGAAGGAAGTCATAACTAAGGTAGCTTCAAAATAGGGTGAACAACTTCTCCCAATTTGCCGAGGACTTTCTGGTTTTAGCATTGAAAGTCCAGCATTCTCGAAAACCCCTAATTCTCAAGCAAACTGATGCAGTAAGTGACTATATTGCAGAGTCTGCCAATAACATATACAGGCATACCTCAGAGATATTGCAGGCATGGTTTTGACCACCACATTAAGAGGAATATCACAATAAAGTGACTCACACGAATTTATTGGCTTTCTGGTGCATATAAAAGTTATGTTCATACTATACTATAGTCTGTTAAATGTGCAATAACATTATGTCTAGAAATAATGTACATATCTTAATTAAAAATACTTTATTGTTAAAAAATGCTAATGATCATCTGAGCTTTCAGCGAGTCATTCTCTTTTTGTTGGTGCAGTGTCTTACCTCAGAATTTGATGGCTGCTGATTGATCAAGGTGGTGGTGACTGTGGCAATTAAACAAAGAAAGACAGAAATGGAGTTTGACGTATTGATTGACTCTTCCTTTCACAAAAGAGTTCTCTATAGCATTTGATGCTCTTTGATAGCATTTTACCCACAGTAGAACTTTCAAAATTGTAGTTAATCTTCTCTAACCCTGCTACTGCTTTATCAACTAAGTTTATGTAATATTCTAAATCCTTTCTTGTCATATCAACAATATTCATAGCATCTTCACCAAGAGTAGATTCCACCCCAAGAAACTACTTTCTTTGCTAATCCCTAAGAAGCAACTCCTAACTTGTGAAAGTTTTATCAAGAGATTGCAGCAATTCAGTCATGTCTTCAGGCTCCACTTCTTAGTCTGCTTTCTTTGCTATGCAGATACATCCTTCACTGAAGTCTTGAACCCCTCAAAGTCAACCACGAGGGGTAGAGTCAACTTCTTTCAAAATACTGTTAATGATGACATTTTGACGTCTTCCCTTGAATCATGAACAGCATCAAGAATAGTGAATTCTTTCCAGAAGGTTTTCAATTTACTTTGCCCAGATCCATCAGAGGAATCACTATCTATGGCAGCTATAGCCTTACAAAATGTATTTCTTAAATAATAATCTGCTTTCTTTGCTATGCAGATACATCCTTCACTGAAGTCTTGAACCCCTCAAAGTCAACCATGAGGGGTGGAGTCAACTTCTTTCAAAATACTGTTAATGATGACATTTTGACGTCCTCCCTTGAATCATGAACAGCATCAAGAATAGTGAATTCTTTCCAGAACGTTTTCAACTTACTTTGCCCACATCCATCAGAGGAATCACTATCTATGGCAGCTATAGCCTTACAAAATGTATTTCTTAAATAATAAGAATGGAAAGTCACAATTACTTCTTGATCCATAGTCTGCAGAATGGCTCTTGTGTTAACAGGCATGAAAACGTTATTAATCTACTTATGCATCTCCATCAGAACTCTTAGATGACCGAGTGTGTTGTCAATGAGCAGTTGCATTAGGAAAGGAAGCTTTTTTTTTCTGAGCAGTAGGTCTCAACATTGGGCTTAAAATATGTAGTATATCATGCTGTAAACAGATTGGCTATCATTCAGGCTTTGTTATTCAATTTATAGAGCACAGGCAGAGTCGATTTACCATGATTCCTTAGGATCCTAATATTTTTGGAATGGGAAATAAGCATTGGCTTCAACTTAAAGTCACCAGCTGCATTAGCCCCTAACTCTTGAGTCACCTTGCTCTTTTTTAAAAATTTTTTTATTTCAATAGTTTTTGAGATACAGGTGTTTTTTGATTACATAGATTAGTGCTATAGTGGTGATTTCTGAGATTTTAGTGCACCCATCACCTGAGCAGTGTACACTGTACCCAATATGTAGTCTTTTGTCCCTCACCCCTCTCCAAACCTTCCCTGCCGAGCCCGCAAAGTCTATTATATCATTCTCATGCCTTTGCTTCCCCATAGCTTAACTCCCACTTATAACTGAGAACATATGGTATTTGGCTTTACATTCCTGAGTTACTTCACTTAGAGTAATGGCCTCCAGCTCCATCCAAGTTTCAGCTTGCTCTTTGAAGCCTCAGAGCCAAGCATTGACTTCTCTCCTGCTCCAGAAGTCCTAGATGGCTTCAATGATCTTAGCTATATCTTCTGGATAACTTACGGCAGCTTCTACGTCAGCGCTTGCTCCTTTACCTTGAACTTTTATGTTATGAAGATAGCTTCCTTTTATTAAACCTCATGAAGCAACCTCTGCTAGCTTCCAACTTTTCTTCTGCAGCTTCCCCACCTCACTCACCCTTCATAGTACTGAAGAGAGTTAGGGCCTTTCTCTGGATTAGGCTTTGGGTTAAGGGAATGTTGTAGCTGGTTTGATCTACTCAAACCACTAAAACTTTCTCTCTCCATGTCAGCAATAAGGTTGTTTGACTTTCATATTATTCTTGTGTTCACTGGAGTAGCACTTTTAATTTTATTCAGTAACTTTTCCTCTGCATTTACAAGTTGGCTAAGTTTGGCACAGGAGGGTTAGCTTTTGGCTTAGGTCAGCTTTTGACATGCCTTCCTCACTAAGCTTAATCATTTCTAGCTTTTGATTCCATGCGAGAGTTGTGTGACTCTTCCTTTCTCTAGGGTTATTAATTAACCTGATTTCAATATTGTTGTGTCTCAGGGAATAGGGAGGCCCAAGGAGAGGGACAGAGACAAGGGAATGACCAGTGAGTGGAGCAGTCAGAACACACACAACATTTACTGATTAAGTTTTACATCTTATTTTGACACAATTTGTGGTGCCTCAAAACAGTTATAATAGTAATATCAAAAATCAGTGATCACAGATCACCATAACAGATATAATAATAATGAAAAAATTTGAAGTATTGCAAGAATTACCAATATGTACATAGAGACACAAAATGAGCATATGTTATTGGAAATATGAACTTACTTGACACAAGGTTGCCACAAACCTTCAATTTGTGAAAAATACTGTATCTTTGAAGCACAAATAAAGTGCAATAAAATTAAGTAGTGAAAGTAGGGCTTTAATATGGACTGCTTTTCCTTTATGGTACAGCCTTAAGGTTATGCTTTAGGAAAAATGTTCTGCAGAAATCTAAATATAAACCAGATAAGTTAGGAACTTGTTATTCACATTATAAAATCATACTTACTTTACAAACAAGTTTTCTTAACTGGCAGCATTTCTTTAAATTACAATTTCCTTGGCACGTTTTGTTTATTGGTCATTAGTCACTCAATGGAGAGTCTGGGGAATAACTGCCAAATGCCAATCAATCAGAAATGAGGATTAAAAAATTATCAAATAATAAAATAAATCACTGGGAAAGTGCAACTAAATATATTTCCTTTTCCATAAATACATGTATCCTACAACTGGATTGGTTTGGGCTGGAAAGATATTCTTCCTTGGTAGTTAGGAGATGTATTTTAGAAATTCTGCATTAGAAAGAGCCTTGTCAAATGTCATTAAAAGAATCACTGAACTGAACTGAAAACTGGAGACAAGATTGTTATTTTTGAAATGGGGAGACCAGGTAAATAGGTTATGCTAAATTCCGTGGATAAAGAGATGCTGCTGAAACCCCACTCAAAATGTGGTAACGGTTATTTTTATTCTATCAGGATCGTCACACTTGAAGATTTCTTGTACCCTATCTCCTTTAATTACTTCATTTCAGATATTATACATAGAATACCCAAGTATTACTGAAGGGGTACACTAATTAGAACCATAGAAGGATTTAGCATCACAGAACAATAGTAAGGGATTAGTAAAGTTGTGATAGAGTCCATAACAAGCATATTTTGAGTAAACAAAAATTAGCTTTCTTGAAGAGGATTCCACAGAATGAGAAAGTAACATGAAAGATAAAAATGATGTGAAGAGAAATGGAAAAATAAACTTCTGCTTTAATAAGCCTCTATGATTAGATGACAAGATACATATGTGATTACACAGGACCCAACCATTAAGACATTAAATTGATTCAGGATGGAAGTTCTTACTAAATACCCCATTTAAAGTAATTTTCAGCTTCACTTTTTCAGCTTCATCAGTCTCTTATTTTGTATTTTGTCATTACTTTTCAAATCTAAGCATACGGTTTTTATCATTATATTTATCTTAAGCACACCTTTTTCCTTTTTTACAGACTTCACATTTTTATTGCTTTACCCCTATAACATACTTGAGCGATTTTCTTTCATAATAATAATAACAACAGTAACAATAACAGTAGTATCTGCCATTTGTGCGTTTCATTTTTCCTAGAGGGTTTGCCAAGTGCTCTGTATGATTTATTCTCATTTAATCTCCCAACATCCTAATGAGAAAACTGAGGATTAGAGACATTATGTGATATGTTCAAGGTCAAACAGAGCTAAATGGTGGAGCCAAAATTTTAATACCAGGGTCTACTTGACCAGAATCTTTGCTCTTAACCATTGCATAGCACCTGCCACTACTGCAGGTTTTTAAGGCTATAGCATCCTTGGCTACGGGGGAGTCATAGTCCTGAGACCATGGATCACCCATCTTTGCCAGGGAGGGCTGTCCAAGAGACTTCAGGGCTTTTTGTCTGATAACTGGGCAGTAGCTGTTAGTTCCTTTATCTTCTTATATGTGACTCTTTAATTCCTGATTATTCTCAGAAGATCTTTGGAAGAGTAGTTAGACAGCTATTATTTTAAATCACAAGGTTAGGTCAAGAAGAACTAGTCAAAGATTAAATGACTTGCCAGGGTACTGAGCAAACTCCTCTGGGCTAGGCTCTGCAGGAGAGAGAAAAGCCAGATGGGGTAATTGCCCTCACCCTGGGGTTTCTGTCTTATGGGTTCAGAGCTAGAGCCTCTGGTTCTCTCTGTCCTCCTGCAATGGTTTGTTTCTCTACTGCTAATTTTTGCCCCAGGAAAACTGTGCTATCCAGTTTATCTTAGGGTAATTTGGGAATACCCCTAGAAGGCCACTGTATAAACCTACATGTAGTAAATTGAGGTCTATGTTTCTGTAATGGATGGAAAGAAAAGCAATAAAACAAACAACTCATTATGTTAAATCTGATGTTAATTCTTCTTTTTTAAAAAAGCAAATGGCATGATATTTTGACAGACTTTTTGACAGCACCCACATTTGATTTGATGAGATGTGTGCTCCTATTTGAGTTATGTCCAAAAGAGGGCAGACAGATGGAAGGGTTTTACAAAAGGAAAAAAATATCCTTGTTAGTGTGAGCCTAGAATTCCTAATATGCTTTTAATTTTTTCTCTTAAAAAGCAATAAATAGGTCTTAACAGATGGACTGACGCTTGAGTTAAAAGCATCCTTTGAGAAACTACAAGCAGTGAATGCTTTATACAGATGTAGAGAGTTCAAATGCATGCAAATCATAGCAAACCACACAGAGTGAGGCTAGAGAAGCATAAACTTTCTGAGAAAGGAGGTTTAGGAAAATGTACACTCAGACCTGTAAAACAATCTTCTGTGACCTTCCAGCATAGATTTTCTTTTCTTTTTTGAGAGAGGGTCTCACTCTGTCACCCAGGCTGGAGTGCAGTGGTGTGATCTCAGCTTGGTGAAGCCTCGGCATCCTGGGCTCAAGTGATCCTCCCACCTCAGCTTCTTGAGTGAGTGGGATTACAGGCACATGCCACCATCCCCAACTGGTGTTTTGTTTTGTTTTGTTTTGTTTTGTTTTGTTTTGTTTTGTTTTGTTGTTTGAGACGGAGTCTCGCTCTGTCGCCCAGGCTGGAGTGCAGTGGCGCAATCTCGGCTCACTGCAAGCTCCGCCTCCCGGGTTCACGCCATTCTCCTGCCTCAGCCTCCAAGTAGCTGGGACTACGGGCGCCCGCCACCACGCCCGGCTATTTTTTTTTGTATTTTTAGTAGAGACGGGGTTTCACCGTGGTCTCGATCTCCTGACCTCGTGATCCGCCCGCCTCGGCCTCCCAAAGTGCTGGGATTACAAGCGTGAGCCACCGCGCCCGGCCTGTTTTGTTTTTTGTAGTAACTAGATTTCACCCTGTTGCTCAGGCTGGTTTCAAACTCCTGGGCTCAAGTGATCTGCTCGCCTCGGCCTGCCAAAGTGTGGGATTATAGGCAGAGGCACTGTGTCCAGTCCAGCACAGAATTTCAAACTGTGAGTCATGACCCATTGATAGGTCATGAAATCAATTTAATCAGTCGTGATTGGAATTTGAAAAAAAAAAAAAAAAAAAAAAGGTGATGGTGGTGGTGCAGCCAGGAACAGGATCTATTCAGAGTGTACCATGTGTGGTAAAAATCAATGCTGTTTTATGATGGTTTGTTTCTATTACATACTGTATCCTGGGTCATGATGCATTATTTACTATAGGTCATGGTTAAAATATATGTATTCTAGAAGATGCTGCTCTAGCAGGTGATTAATGCAAATATATTGCAACATGACTCCATCCCTGAGCCTCTTTTTTCTGCTTCTCTCCACATCTAGTCCATTAGCTTTCTGCCCAAAATATGGGATATGCTGTATTCATTCACTTCCATCTACTTTTCATTTCCACTACTTTGAACCTCATCCAAGCCACTAGCATGCCTCATCTTAGGCTGTAGAATAGTCTCCTAGCTATTCTCATCGCTAGCATTTGGGCTACCTGCAATCCATTCTCTATGTGGCAGCCACAGGAATCTTTTAAAAACATTAGGTATTGATGGGACGTATCTCGAAATAATAAGAGCTATCTATGACAAACCCACAGCCAATATCATACTGAATGGGCAAAAACTGGAAGCATTCCCTCTGAAAACTGGCACAAGACAGGGATGCCCTCTCTCACCACTCCTATTCAATATAGTGCTGGAAGTTCTGGCCAGGGCAATCAGGCAGGAGAAGGAAATAAAGGGTATTCAATTAGGAAAAGAGGAAGTCAAATTGTCCCTGTTTGCAGATGACATGATTGTATATCTAGAAAACCCCATCGTCTCAGCCCAAAATCTCCTTAAGCTGATTAGCAACTTCAGCAAAGTCTCAGGATACAAAATCAATGTACAAAAATCACAAGCATTCTTGTACACCAATCACAGACAAACAGAGAGCCAAATCATGAGTGAACTCCCATTCACAATTGCTTCAAAGAGAATAAGATACCTAGGAATCCAACTTACAAGGGATGTGAAGGACCTCTTCAAGGAGAACTATAAACCACTGCTCAATGAAATCAAAGAGGATACAAACAAATGGAAGAACATTCCATGCTCATGGGTTGGAAGAATCAATATCGTGAAAATGGCCATACTGCCCAAGGTAATTTATAGATTCAATGCCATCCCCATCAAGCTACCAATGACTTTCTTCACAGAATTGGAAAAAACTACTTTAAAGTTCATATGGAACCAAAAAAGAGCCTGCATCGCCAAGTCAATCCTAAGCCAAAAGAACAAAGCTGGAGGCATCACGCTACCTGACTTCAAACTATACTACAAGGCTACAGTAACCAAAACAGCATGGTACTGGTACCACGACAGCGACATAGATCAATGGAACAGAACAGAGCCCTCAGAAATAATGCCGCATATCTACAACTATCTGATCTTTGACAAACCTGACAAAAACAAGCAATGGGGAAAGGATTCCCTATTTAATAACTGGTGCTGGGAAAACTGGCTAGCCATATGTAGAAAGCTGAAACTGGATCCCTTCCTTACACCTTATACAAAAATTAATTCAAGATGGATTAAAGACTTACATGTTAGACCTAAAACCATAAAAACCCTAGAAGAAAGCCTAGGCAATACCATTCAGGACATAGGCGTGGGCAAGGACTTCATGTCTAAAACACCAAAAGCAATGGCAACAAAAGCCAAAATTGACAAATGGGATCTAATTAAACTAAAGAGCTGCACAGCAAAAGAAACTGCCATCAGAGTGAACAGGCAACCTACAGAATGGGAGAAAATTTTTGCAACCTACTCATCTGAAAAAGGGCTAATATCCAGAATCTACAATGAACTCAAACAAATTGACAAGAAAAGAAACAAACAACCCCATCAAAAAGTGGGCGAAGGACATGAACAGACACTTCTCAAAAGAAGACATTTATGCAGCCAAAAAACACAGGAAAAAATGCTCATCATCACTGGCCATCAGAGAAATGCAAATCAAAACCACAATGAGATACCATCTCACACCAGTTAGAATGGCCACCATTAAAAAGTCAGGAAACAACAGGTGCTGGAGAGGATGTGGAGAAATAGGAACACTTTTACACTGTTGGTGGGACTGTAAACTAGTTCAACCATTGTGGAAGTCAGTGTGGCGATTCCTCAGGGATCTAGAACTAGAAATACCTTTTGACCCAGCCATCCCATTACTGGGTATGTACCCAAAGGACTATAAATCATGCTGCTATAAAGACACATGCACACGTATGTTTATTGCAGCACTATTCACAATAGCAAAGACTTGGAACCAACCCAAATGTCCAACAACGATAGACTGGATTAAGAAAATGTGGCACATATACACCATGGAATACTATGCAGCCATAAAAAATGATGAGTTCATGTCCTTTGTATGGACATGGATGAAACTGGAAACCATCATTCTCAGTAAACTATCGCAAGGACAAAAAACCAAACACCGCATGTTCTCACTCATAGGTGGGAATTGAACAATGAGAACTCATGGACACAGGAAGGGGAACATGACACTCCGGGGACTGTTGTGGGTTGGGGGGAAGGGGGGAGGGACAGCATTAGGAGATATACCTAATGCTAAATGACGAGTTAATGGGTGCAGCAAACCAACACGGCACATGGATACATATGTAACAAACCTGCACATTGTGCACGTGTACCCTAAAACCTAAAGTATAATAATAATAAAAAATAAATAAATAAAAACAAAACAAAATAAATAAATGAAAACATAAATCAAATAACTCTTGCACCTAAACCGCTGTGCTGGTTTTCCTTTGAATTTAGAATGAAGTCTAAACCTGTTAGCATGCTAAAAGCTACATAGACTGTTCCCTGTCTATCTCTCCAGCTTTATATCCTGCTGTCCTTCCATAGACTCTGACTTGGCCTACCTTCGGGGTCTTGTATCTGCTCTTCTCTTTCCCTGGAAAATGCTCTGCTCAGATCTTAGCAAAGCTCACTTGTTTCACCACACAAGACTCTCCTGAACCATGTAGATGAAAGTGCGTTCTCGTACCCACCCTCCTCATGATGCTGAACACTTTCTCACATTCCTTGCACCAGCTGCCTCAGATTTACTTTCTTTGTAGAATGTCGTCACTGTCTGAAAGTATCTTCTTTGTTTACTTGCTTATTGTCTGTTTCTTTCTGTAAACACCAGAGCATTGGGACCTTGGCTGTGTTGTCCTAGGCTGTATCCCCAGCCTTTAGAACAGGGCCAGCGTGGCAATAGTATGCACTAAAAAATATTTGTGAATGAATGAATGAATTTGCTTTGGGATATTTGAAAGGCCCACATTATTTTTTTTCAAAGTTTTATTTTTAATTGACAAATAATAATCATATATATTTATGGGGTACAATGTGATATTTTGATATACGTATACATTGTGGAATGATTATATCAAACTAATGAACATATCAATCACTTTAAATTCTCAACATTTTTTTGCAGTGAGAACATTTAAAATCTACTCTTTTAGCAATTTAAAAATATACGTTATTATTATTACTAACCATGGTCACCATGCTAAGCAATAGATTTTAAAAACCTTGCCCACTGTCTAACTGAAACTTTGTACCCTTTGATCAATATCTCCCCATTCCCTACTCCATACCACCTGGTAACCACCATTCTACTCTCTACATCTCTGGATTTGACTTTTTTGGATTCCACGTTGACGTGAGAACAAGTAGTATTTCTGTGCCTATTTCACTTAACATAATGCCTCCAGATTCATCCATGTTGTGGCAAATTACAGAATTTCCTTCTTTTTTAAAAGATGAATACTACTCCATTGTGTATATGTATCACATTTTCTTTATCTATTCATCTGTTGATAGACAATTAGATTGATTTTGTATTTTGCCAAAAGCCCACATTCTGAGGATGCCAAAGATAGACAAACTATGAACAGAGTGAAGCTGGAACTTTTTCCTTATCCTACCAGTTGGATGTGGCATTTTGAAGCCAAGGGTCCCAACTGGACTCTAGACTAGAGCTCCTCTGGGTGTGGCTTCCTTGATTACTGCCATATTTGGTTCTCTTTCCCCTCAAGACTTGTTGCCATGACCCTGACAGACTTGAAGTGCTGATAATGTGGTGTCAGGAAACCAGAGTTATGTGATCTCTCTGAATCTTGATTATTTTATCTGTAAAATAAAGACAAGAATAAATTTACCTACTAGCGATGTTTTGAGGACTAAATAAGAAAGTGGGTATGAACAGTAAATATCTGCTATTGTGATTACTAGTCTCTTCAGGTATTTTAAAATAATCAGAAGTGAATGTGGAGTGCTTTTTGTTAATTCCAAATGCTGGGAAATGCCTCTATCCTCCAAACTGCTCATCAGAAGTTGGGGTATCATCCTCAAGGACTCATTTCCTTTTATCCCCACATCCAATCACCTACCAGTTTATATCAATACTTCCTCTTCCCTATAAAGTGGGGGCACCCCCATTTAAACTCCTTTATAATTTGAGGTCTGGCATGGGGCCCAAGAATTTGATTAGATGAACTGACATGCCTGGAGCACAGAGATATTTTTAAAATATTAGTTTCCTTCCTTTTCCTAAGGAAAATTCATCTGTCCCTTTCCTCAAGATATTTCTAGTATTTGGTGCCACACAAGACTCTCCTGTGCTGTGTAGATCAGGGTGCTTTCTTGGGCTTGTCAACCCTCAGTTGTTACCACCCTCTTGCATAGATGCAGAATGAAAGGGTAAATCCTTCTACAGTCCCCCTCCCCTGCCTCACATTCCTCATGTGATTTAAATAGTTGCTGAAATCTCACATAATTCCACATAGGTATCTCAGCAGTTCTACATTACTCCTAACTTCTAACCGGTTGAAGTAATCACATGCTTTTACCAAATCAGTCATGCATGCCTACAGTCCTCCTTCATGCTCTTATCAGGGAAGGCACTTATATTTTGGCTGGCCTTGCGCTTTTTGCTAGTAATAAGCCACCTTGGTTTATTATGATTTTTTAAATAAAGTTAATTTCCCCAATCTTTCTTCCCTTCTCATCTAATTATTTATCAGCTGGACTATTGTAATGGCCACTAAGTGGTTTTCTTGCCTTTCATCTCACACTCCTCCAATCTAACTTGTTATTGTTATTCTCTCATACTCCCAGGACCATCCCCAAAATTTCACAGTGACAATTATACAGTCTGGGAAACAAATTAAAGCCAGAGTGATAGAACTTGTGAGGCATGACTCCTACCTTTCTTATCCATCTCAAAGGAGCTATTCTAAGTGTGCTAACTATAGACCAAATAAGAGGGTAGTGCCCCAATAGACCAATTCCAGGTCTGAGTGTGTACTAAATTGCTGGTTAACCTGGGCAGCTCATATCATGTCTCTGAGCCTTAGTGTGCACATCTAAAACAATAAAAATAGTAATGACCAAAGTTTGTTTGTTTCTTTTTTTTTTTTTTTGAGACAGAGTCTTCGCACTTTGCCCAGGCTGGAGTGCAATGGCGCGATCTTGGCACACTGCAAGCTCTGCCTCCTGGATTCACGCCATTCTCCTGCCTCAGCCTCCTGAGTAGCTGGGACTACAGGCGCCTGCCACCACGCCCGGCTAATTTTTTGTATTTTTAGTAGAGACGGCGTTTCACCATGTTAACCAGAATGTTCTTGATCTCCCGACCTCATGATCCGCCTGCCTCGGCCTCCCAAAGTGCTGGGATTACAGGCATGAGCCACTGCGCCCGGCCAAAGTTTCTTTTGAATTTACTATGTTCCAGGCACTGTTTTAGTGCTTTACGTAGACCTACTCATCATTTCAAATGCGCTTTGAGGTAAATACTACTATTGTCTGCATTTTAGAGATGAGAAAAATGAGGCAAAGAGAGGTTGAGGAACTAGTCCAAAGACACACTATGGTAAGAACCATAGTCCCAGAGCTAGAAAGTGTTGGGACTATGGTTCAAACCCAGGCAGTGGCTCCAAAGTCTGCACTTGGATGCTGTAAAAAGGAGTTGAATTAGATGAGCTTCCGGGGTCTCTCTAAGTTCATGTGCCAGAGAAGGCTGATGGTTTCCCCCAACAAACAAAGATTAGGAACAGTGCTATGTTAAGGTGTGGTGACACTGCAGCCAGTACAGTTCATCCTCAGGCAGGTAACATTGTCTAAATATAGAACCTCCCTTAACGTTGGAAGGTCTGACTAAACTGGGTTAGTTGCTGGGTGAAGTGCTAGAGGCAGTGCAAGCAGAAAGGTGTGCCAGCTTCACAGTAGTGCTGCTTAACAATGTAGGGCAAGATTCCTCCCTGAGCTCTGCCCTGCTTGCATCGCTGCTTTCATTGCACGTCCTTTAGCGGGATTATATAATGCCGATTAAGGTAGATTACTTTATGAATCAATTTGCCTCTTAGGGAAATCAGGGCATTTGCCAAACTCTTTTTCACCAAAATGACAATTCCATGGCTTTAGGTTGATTCTCTTTTTATTGTTTGTCAGTTGCAAGGGAAACTGGTTTATGTCTGTTCCATGCACAGCTGGACTGTCTTTGGACATGCATACTTTCCAACAATGTTAACTTCTTCTTCTGGCTTGTTCTTTGGGATATGTTTTTAGACCTTTGAGATACTATTGTGAGTTGAATTGTATCCCCCCAAAAGAGATGTTTAAGTCTTGAGCCCCTGTACTTGTGAAAGTGACCTTAATTTGGAAATAGGGTCTTTGTGGATATAATCGAGCTATGATGAGGTCATACTGGAGTAGAGTGGGCCCTAATACGACAGCTGGTTTCCTGAAAGAGAGGCAATTTACACACAAACACGCAGACACAAGGAGAACACCATGTGATGATGGAGGTGGATATTAGAGTGGTTCATGTATAAGCAAAGGAATGCCAAGGACTGTGGGCAAACACCAGAAGCTAGAAGTAAGCAAAGAACCATTCTTCCCTAGAACTTTCAGAGGGAGCATGGTCCTGCTGACACCTTGATATCAGACTGTGAGAGAATAAATTTTGTTTTTATGCCACCCAGTTTGTGGTACTTAGTTATGGCAGCCCTGTGAAACAAATGCAAATACTTCTCTGGATCTTTTGCCAAAGATGTTAAAAGGGCTCCATAAGCATAATTTCATTCATTCATACAACATAAATTGAACTATTTAAAGAATGTGTGCCATGGAAATAGGGCTAGGATGCTGGCCCAAAGACCTGAGATGCAGCTCTGGCACTGCTACTTACTAACTGTATGACTGGGGGACAAATCATTCATCCTTTCTGAGTTGTTTTTTAAATAAAAAATGAGACTATTGCAAAAATACTGTCTTGTTTGCCATATAAGGTTGTTATGAGAATCAGTAATAATTTACATTTGTGTAGCACTTGAATGTTTACAAATCACATTCAGGTAAAAACACTATGTTATTTGTTCTTCTCAATAACCCTACAAGGTGGGTGGTTTTCTTGATCTAATGTTGCTGATCAATGCAAAATTTAGAGAAGCTGTTTGTTTGCCAGAGACAACACAGCCGGTAAATATTAGAGATGGGACTCCTCTCTTTTCCACTCTACATACTCCACTGTATAGTGCTTAGGAAAACACTTGGCCCATTGTATATGTTCAATATGTATTTGTTGAATGAATAGAGGGATGAATGAACCCTGGTTTTCTGATACTTAAGCATGTGAATCTTTTATAACCCTTCAGCTGAAAGATTAATGTATTCAGTATACAGTTCCAATTATTTATGTACACAAAAATATTTGTTGAATGCTTGCCAGGGGCTAGGCATGGGTCTAGGTATAGACTTATAGCACTGACAAAACAGACCAAATCCCTGTTCAGGCAAAGCTTACATTCTAGTGGGGGAAATAGTGAAAAAACAGACTTCTATCTTGACATGAAATTGCCAAGGAGAAAATTCAGCAGAATAGTAGGGATGGGAATTATGGAGTGGGAGGAGGGGAAGAAGGATGTTATAGGGTAGTCAGGAAAGGCCTCTGTGATAAGGTGACTTTTGAGTAGAGCTGTGAAGGAAGTGATGGGTATCTAGGGAAAGATTATTTCAGGCTAAGGAAATAGCAAATAAAAAGTGAAGGTTTTCTTGAGGCCTTCAAAAAACAGCAAGGAAGCCAGTATGGAAGAGGGGTGGATTGGTGGTCAGAAAGTTATAGGAGGCCCTATCACATGGACCTTGTGTGGACCTTGTAGACCAACGACAGGAGTTTTTGGTTTTTGCTACAAGATGGGAAGCCTTTGGAGGGTTTTGCACAGAGGAATGACCTGATATGTTTTAAAAGGATCATTATGGTTGCAGTGTGGAGAATAGATGGGAGAGGGAAAAGGATGGAAGTTGGCAAAGGTTGTTATAATAATGTAGGCAAGAGATGGAGTTAGTGAGGATGGTCAGATTCTGAATACATTTTGAGGGTAGAACTAACAGGATTTTATGATTAGTTTGGATGTGGGGTATGAGAGAAAACGAAGTATCAAAATGGCTCCAAGGTTTTTTATATGTGCAGCTATTAATACAACAGATTTAAGAGTTATTAAGGTGGGAGAAGCAGGTTTGGGATAAGGGTGGGGAAACCAGTTTCGTTTTGGACATTTCAGTTTGAGATTTATCATAGACTTCCAAGTAGAGATGTTGTGTAAACAAATGGAAATATGAGTCTGGAGTTCAAGGAAAAGGCCCAGGATAGAGATAAAATCTTGGGAGTCATTAGCATATACAAAGAATTTAAGTCCATTAGATTGGATGAGATAAGCAGACGGTGAGTATAGATTTTTAAAATAGGTTCAGGGTTTGAGCCCTGGAGCATTCCTCCTTTTGGGGATCAGGAAAATGAAAAGTAATGGGCAGAAGAGACTGAGGAGGAACAGCTAAGGAGGAAGAAGGAAAACCAAAAGGGAGTGGTGATGTAGAAGCTGAGGAAAGATGCCATTTCAAGAATGTTTCAAAACTTACTACACAGAAGAGAGAGGGATGATTGCTAAAGCAATGCTCTCAGTTCACATACTGCTGACTGATTGAGTTAGATGAAGTCTAAGTTGTTTCTGTTTAGTATGGCAATTTGGAGGTAATTAATAAGTAACCTTGACACAAACAGTTCAGGTGTGGGTGGGAAAAGATCCTGATGGCAGTAGGTTCAAGAGAAAACAGCAAGAGAGAAAGTGGAGTCAAAGTACACACCCTTTGGAGGAGTTTTGTTACTAAAGGGGCAGAAAAATAGTGCGGTAGCTGGAGGGTAATTTGATGTTAAGGGAGAAGGAGGTTGGTTTGTTTGCTCATTGAAAGGGAAATGCTAAAGCATGCTAATGGTAATTGTATTATAGAAAGAAGAAACATGATTACATAAGGAAACAGAGTGAGAACTGCTGTGGTAATATCTTTGAGCCAGTGAGGGAGAAGACATCCAGTGAACAAAGGGAGGGGTCAGCCTTAGAAAGGCACACTTTTCCATTGTGTTCCATTGTCACAGAAAGGAAGGCAGAATACGTGGGTGCAGACACTGGTTTTTTTTTTTAATAAAAACAACCCACTGGTGGGTCGTTTGTTATACAAGTGAGAACTCATGGAATTTTTCTCTGATTGGTTCAGTTTTTCCAGCAATATAGGAAGCAAGGTCATCAGCAAAGAGTGAGGAGGGAAAGAGATGTGACATTCGGGAGAATGGGAGAGTGACTAGACTAAGGGAATGTAGTAGTAGGGTTTCCAGGCAGCATTGTATAAACATATGAGAGATTACTTTGATGAGTAGAGAACAAAGATGGGAATTTCATGTATTTGTTGACAGCTCACACATGGAAGCCATGCTATAGGCTTTGAGATACAAAGAAGAATTCTCACCTCCAGGAATGTAAAATCAAGTGTCGGTGATAACTAATAAACACAGGAAAGATTCAAATAATGATTTAAGACAATAGAAGAAAATATATATGACTAGAAAGCATTAAAACTGCTGAATGTGTTTAAGGAGTTCAGAGGAAAAAGAGAGGTGATCTAAAAGTGATATGAATCTGGTAGAAAAGATAAATTCAGAGAGGGGCAAGTGAGAATAAAGTAAATAATAGGAACAAAGACCAAAGCCTGGAGGGAAAGAGGCAGAAATACGTCATCACCAAGTAGGGTTATCAGATAAAATACGGGACACCCAGTTAAATTTGAATTTCAGATAAACAACAAATAATTTTTTAGTATAAAATACGTATTTATACAGAATCAAATTTGGGTGGCTGGAGTTTTATTTGCTAAATCTGGCAGCCCTAGAATGAAGGTTAAGGGAAACAAAAAAATGTTAATGAACCAAGAGAAGGAAGAATTTCAAGAATACAAAAGGTGTTCGATGGTGGCAGAATACTTCAATAAAGCCATGGAAATAAAGTTTTGTCATTAGAACACCACTGGTGGCATTTGACACAGCATTGAAGGCAGAGGGCCAAGCAACAGATATGGAATACTCAGTAGAAAGGCTTGACAGTAAGAAAGGAGAATAATATATAGTCTAAGGCCAAATATAGAGGTGAATCCCAGGACCTGGGCTCATAGCCACTGGGATGCTGTATGCATTTAGATAACGTGTGAACAGCAAAGATCCTATCTTTAAGATGCTCTGTAAAGTCCAGAGACTGGCTAAACAGTGAAGTCACACCTTAGCTGGCTTGGTACTCTAGGGCTCAGGTATCCTCCGTTGGGGAGCAAGACAAGGGAAGGAGACACATTTTGCAAATGAAATACAAAAGAAAAAAAAGGATGGAAATCCTATTGTCAAAATGTTTATTTCAATTCAATATTAGACCAAATTCAGATACTCTCAGATTGAAATAAGAATGTGAACTTTAGATTATAAATCATTTAATAGAACAGACTTTCTGCCCAGAGGCCTGCCCTGTGCTGGATTTTATTTCTTTACAACTGGATAGAGGAAAGCATCAAATAAATTCCATGAGAAACAAGCACTATTGTGAAAAGGCAATGGCAGAATTTTTCCTGCCTGGCCACTAGTGTTAGGGCACTTGGTCATAGAGGATGGGCATGTCTGAGGGCTGTACACTATCAGTCGGTGGAAGTGTTAGAATGACAGTGACAGTAATGTTTTATCCTTAGGGGCCTCAAGGTGCTGTAGTATCATTATAGAATATTTATTGCTGAATTTTCTGCCCCCAGGAAGAAAAGGTAGCAGCTTTTGGAGGAGATTTTTTTTTAAATGAGGGTTAACAGAGTAACCTTTGACAATAACTGCTAATGAATTAGGGTCAGGGACCTCTCAGTGCTCACAGACCTTAAAAATATTGTCATCTATCTTTCTCTCTGAATTGAGTGTTCATCTTGCCAGTTCCTATAGTTAATTAGATTGTTAACTCTGTCTATTTATAGCAGCAAACACTTCACTGGCATGTAGCAAATGCTGATTATTAATCAGGAGCCTCTACTGACTCAGGGTGGAATGAAATGTAATTATTCAAATTAGATTTAGGCCAAGGTCCAATGACCTCACAGGCAACATCTTGATTTTGCAAGTACTAGTTTCCATAAACCATGTCTCTGGAAGATGTAGAGATTACCACCTTTAGGAACCTAGGGGTGAATAGTGATGCTGAGTTTAGGCATCCCCTAGCATTCTTAAAAAAATTATGCTCTCTTCTATAAATGTACCTATGCACCTGCCAGCTCATGACGCAAAATCAGCCTTACTGAGTAAATCATTATACAAATTAGTTATGGATGTAGAATTTTAATAGCAAATCAATTAAAATTAATTTTCATGGATGCTATTAGGGAGGATATTCACCAAGCCTGTCTCTTTTCATATATCACAGTACTTTATACTTTGAGAGAAAAGCTGTCTGTTTTTTCATCTTTTGCCTTTTGTATTTTTTACTCATTTATACTTTAAGAAATTTTAGATTCGGGGGTACTTGTGCAGGTTTGTTACAATGGTGTATTTTGTGATGCTGAGGTTTGGGCTTTCATTGATCTCATCACCCGTATAGTGAACATAGTACCAACAGGAAGTATTTCAGTCCTTGCCACTTTCCCTTCCTCCCTTCTTTTGGAGTCCCCAGGGTCTATTATTCCAAAATTTATGTCCGTTTGTACCCAATGTTTATCTCCCACTTATAAGAGAACATGTAATATTTGTTTTTCTCTTTCTTCACTAATTTGCTTAGGATAATGGCCTAAGCTGCATCAATGTTGCTGCAAAAGGCACGATTTTATTCTTTTTTTTGACTGCATAGTATTCCTTGGTGTATGCATGCCACATTTTCTTTATTCAATCCACTGGTGATGGACACCTAAGTTGATTCCATGTCTTTGCTATTATGAATACTGCTGTGATGAACATACAAGTGTAGGTATCTTTTTGGTAGAATTGTTCATTTTCCTTTGGATATATAAAGGAAATAAATCCTTTAGGATATATAAAGGAAAAGTAATGGGATTGCTGGGTCAAATGGTAGCTCCATTTTTAGTTTCTGAGAAATTTCCAAACTGAAATTTATAAGCTTAAGTAAAAATAAGGGATCTATTAAGTACGTATGGGTGTATGTATTCAGGGGCAGGATGTTCAGCTGGATCTCACAAAGATCCATACTAGGACTTGGAGATCTTCATCCTCCTAGGGGCTACTAATTGTCTTGTCTCTGCTGCTGTCTCGAGTATCTGCTCCTTCTCTGTTTCCGAGGAAAACTTTCTCTGCTTAGCTTGTATATGGCTCATCATGAATGCCCTCAAATTGTACCCTCGTTCTCTAAGTTATAAGATGTTCCTTGTCTAGAGTCCATAGTTACCTGACTTAATCTTTTTGCTTTTTAAAAAGTATAGCATTTTAAACAATTGAAATATACCTCATATAAAATGTCACCATTTGAAAGTGTATACTTCATTGTTTTTTAGCATATTTGTTATGTTGTCCAGTTATCACCACTACCTAATTCCAGAATATTTCCGTCACCCTAGAAAGAAATCCCATACCTCCTAGCAGCTAGTCCCAATGACCTCCCCACCACATACCCTGTGCAAACTCTAATATAATTTCTGTCTCTATGAATTTGCCTCCTCTGGACATTTTATATAAATGGTGTAATACAACATATGGCCTTGTGTGTCTCACTGATTTCACTTAGAATAATGTTTTAAGGATCATCTGTGTTGTAGTATCTGACAGTACTTCATTACTTTTTGTAGCTAAATATTATAATAGTCCATTTATGGATATATCACATTTTGTGTATTCATTCATCAGCTGATGAACATTTGGGCTGTTTCTACTTTGTGGTTTTTAACAATAATGCTGCTATGAACATTGTTTTTAAAAAATATTTATAATTTAAAAATGACAAATTTATGTGTACAGTATGATATTTTGATATATGTTATATATTGTGGCATGATTAAATCAAGCTAATTAACATGTCCATTACCTTACATACTTATCTTTGTGTTGAAAACATTGAAAATCTATGGACTTAGCAATTTTTATTATTACAACAACAAAATAATAATTTATATTGCTATAATCAATAATGATAAAATTTACATTATTATTAGTTATAGTCACTGTGCTATACAATAGATCTCAGGAATGTACACCTCCTATCTAAAAGAAACTTTGTATGTCTTAACCAACATTTCCTTATTTCTTACCCTTCTCCCCGTAGCTCCTGGTACCCATCATTCTACTCTCTGCTACTATGAGTTTGATATTTTAAGATTCTACATATAAGTAAGATCATGCAGTAATGATCTTTCTGTACTGAGAGAAGTTGGAAAATTGGAAATTTCTCTTATTTCACTTAGCATAATGTTCCTCCAGATTCATTCACGTTATCTCAAATGACAGGATTTTTTTTCTTGAGGCCTAATAGTATTCCATTTGTGTGTGTGTATGTGTAAT